>NC_077232.1:245200279-245462779 GCF_027887165.1 Monodelphis domestica
AAAACTTTTTAAAAAATGATGATTTTTAAAAACTTTCAACAAAATAACAGAAGAATATTGTTGAAAGTACAGAAATCACCAAGAAGAAATTCCACAAATCACCTCCAGGAAAAAAAATTACATTGCAAAATCAATCAAAAAAATTACAAAAAACAAGTTGACTAGCCAACAATAAATTTTGTAAGTGATAAGGAGCAAGACATCAAATATGATACAAAGGAAAGAAAAATTTAGCAATGCAAGATTATTATTCCATAACCATGATTAATTGCTGAGGGGAGTGGAATAATGTAGTATGAAAAGCAAAGCAGCTCAAACCAGAAATAAAAATCATATATCCTCTAAACCTGAGTCTGAACCTCCAAGAACACAGACATTCAACAAAAGAAGATACCTTCCTGCAAAGGTGAGGGGAAATGATGAATATGAGCAAAAAATATTCACATTTAGACACTCTACTCTAAATAATAGAAACACAAGAAAAGTAAATAAGTACAGCTGTCAAAGAAGGAATAAATAAAAACCATTATCTGAGACATTTGTTTCTACAAATATTTTCCTACTTCACCACTTTTCATATTAAAAATACCTTAATTATGTTACTATGATTTTTTCAATTTCATATTAAAATACCCATTTTATCTTTTTTAGTTGCCTTTGCCTCCTGTTTGTTAAGAATTCACCTCCTATTCACAGTTGTGAAAGGTATATGAAATGCTGCTCTTCCGTTTTTCAAGGTATGGCATTAATATTGAAGTTATTTATCCATTTTTAATTTGTTGTGAAATAAGATGTGTAATTTTTATTAAAATCTAATTTCAAACAGATTGTTTTCTAGTTTTCCTAATAGTTCTCTCTCTCTCTCTCTCTCTCTCTCTCTCTCTCTCTCTCTCTCTCTCTCTCTCTCTCTCATCAACAGCAAAATTAATAGTTAACTTGGATTTGGGGATTTATCAATCACTTTTTTATCGAGTTCCATTTTATTTTCCTAAGTCGCTCTTGTCTATTTAATTGGTCTTTTCTACTTTTAACCAGTACCAAACAGGCTTGAAGATTGTTGGTGTATAGTACAGATTTTGTTCTGAAAATGCTATTTCCCATTCATTTACTTTTTCTAGATGTCTTAGTTCTCCAAATGAATTGTATCATTATTTTACCTTTCTCTATATGTAAAGTAGCCCATAGGTATCTTGATTCATATGGCATTAAATCTTAAAGTGAACTTTCATAGTGATGTCATAATGATTTTTTTTTATATTGACATCAGCACTTAATATACCTCTAGCTGTTTACATTGTTATTTATTTCTTTAAGGATCATTTTTATTGAATCTATAAAAAATATATTTAATACACTTATTTTTATTAACTGATAGATTGCAAACTTCTATAATTATTTTAAATGGAATTCTCTTTACTTTTCTGAGATCTACCTGTTATCTATAAGTATTATTGATTTTAGTGGGTTTATTTTGTATCTTGTAATTTTGCTGATGGTATAGTCTTATCTTTTTTTGCATTCATTAAGCAAACATATGTGCTAAGGACTAGGAATACAAGCACCAAGACAAAAAAAAAAGACAATCCCTGCCTTTAAGGAGCTTATATTCCAAAGGAGGAAAACCACATAGAAGGAAGCTGAAAAGGAGGAAGGAAAAAAGAAGGAAGGCATCCATTTCAGAGCATAATAAAGAAGTCTGTATTGCAATTTAGAGAGATATGAAAAGATAGATGATCTCTTTAAATGGAGATTATTGAAGACGCTATACAAAGATAGGGGCATTCTGTAGGGACAGTTATTGTTTTCTTTCCTTTCTATAGACCTTTAATTTCTTTCTCATGGCATTTCCTACCATTGCTAGAATTATAGTAAATAATAGCAAAGAGTGAAGATTTTCTTGCTCTTTGCTTCATGCCTATATGTAGTGAGAAAGATTCTGTTGCATCCCTATAGAATGTTTTATTTCAGTTTTTATAAAGATATTCTATGATATTGTAAAGAACATACTTCTATGTCTGTCTACACTTAAAAGGACTTTTAGCATAAATGAGAGCTGTACTTTACCAATCCCTTTTCTGTATCCACTGAGATATTCATTTGGTTATGGGTGTTTTATTTTTAATATGCTCAATTATTTGATTGTTTTCCTAATATTTAATTGCCCTTTCATTCATATTATGCATCTAACTTTGTCACAATAAAAAAAATTCTTTGGCAATGTCCACTCTATAAGATTTTATTTACAACTTTTCAGCCAATACTTATTAATGAAATTAGCTGATAATTTCCTTTTGAAATATGTTTCCCTTGCTTAGAAATTGGGACCATTTTGACCTCATAAAAAAGAGCATGATAGCATACTTTCTTTTTTCAATATTTGAGAATAATTGTCATAATATTAATATTATTTATGCTTTAAAAGTGAATTTATTAAACAGGACCAGTCTGATGGAAAGAAGGAAAGAAGTGTTTATTAAATACTTTGTGAAAATATTTCTCTCAAAATTTCTCTTTTACTTCAATCTTGGCAACATTTGTTTTATTTATACAAAAACTCCTCAACTTAATGTACTCAAAATTATACATTTATATCTCACAATGCTCTCCATCTCTTGTTTTCTCACAAATTCTTCTCCTATCCATAAATCTGATAGACAATATGTTCCCTGTTCTTCTAATTTACTTACACTCTCTTTATGTCTAGATTATGTATGCATTTTGATATAATCTTAGTAAATGGTGTGAGATATTGGCCTATATCTAGTTTCTGCCAAACTACTTTCCAATTGTCCCAACAATTTTTACCAAATAGTGATTTCTTATCCCAATGTCATAGATCTATATTCTTGTCAAATACAAAGTTAATATAATTGTTTACTACCATTTGTTGTTTATCTGATATGTTCCATTGATCCACCTTTCTATTTCTTAGCCAGTATCAGATAGTTTTGATAATTATAGCTTTATAATACTGTTTAAAATATGCTACAGTTAGACCACCTTCCTTTACCTTTTTTTAATCAATTCTTTTGATATTCTTGGTCTTTTATTCTTCCATATGAATTTTGCCATTATTTTTATAGCTCAATAAGCTAATTTGTTAGTCATTTGATTGGAATGGCATTGAGTAAGATGATTAGTTTAGGTAGAATTATCATGTTAAATATGTTGGCTCTCCCTACCTGTGAACATTTAATATTTATTTAATTATTTAAATATGACTTTATTTTGTAAAAAGAGTCTTTTGTAATAATTTTCATTATTTCCTATGTTTTTTTTGGCAGAAATACTCTCAGGCATTTTATTCTGTATGTGGTTATTTTAAGCAGAGTATCTCTGTCTCTTCTTATATGATGTTGTTAGTAACATACAAAATATTGTGATTTATGTGTTTATTTTATATCATGCTACTTTTATAAAATTGATAGTTACAACTAACTTTTTAGTTGAATCTCTAGGATTTTCCAGATATACTGTCACATAATATGTAAAAAAGGATAATTTTATTACCTTTTTGCCCATTCTGATTCCTTCAGTGTCTTTTTCTTCTCATTGCTTATTGCTTCTAATGCTATATTAAATAACATTGCTGATAATGAGCATCCTAGTTTCCCTCCTAATCTTATTGGGAAGGCTTCTAGTTTGTTCCCATCACAAATACTACTTTCAGATGTTTTAGGTAGATACTTGGTATGACATTAAGAAAAACTCAATTTATGCCAATGTTTCCCAGTGTTTTTAATAGGAGTGAGGGTTGCATTTTATCAAAAGATTTTTATGAATCTATTGAAATAAGCATGGATTTTTACCATTTTTGTTATTAATATGATCAATTATATTGAGTTTTCCTTATTTTAAACCATCTCTGAATTCCTGGATTACATCCTGTTTGGTCACAATGTATAATCTTTGTGATGTATTGTAGTGTCCTAATAACTATTTTATTTAGGATTTTTGCATCCATATTCATTAATGAAACTGGTTTATTAATTTCATTATCTGTTTATGCTCTTCCCTGTTTAAGTTTCAGCATCATATTTGTTTCATAAAAAGAGTTTGGTAAAATTCCTCCTTTACCTATTATATTTGTTGATCTTGAAAAAAATGTCCATAGCCTCTTACACAGAGGTCTAATAACTAAATATGGAGAACTTTGTCAAATTGATAAGAATAAGAGCCATTCCCTTATTGATAAATGAACAAGAGATATGAAAAGACAGTTTTCAGGTGGAGCAAGCAAAGCCATAAATAGGTACATGAAAAAAAAAAAACCTCTAAATCACCATTGATTAAGGAAACGATTTTTAAGTATCAACTCATACCCTTCAGATTGGCTAAAATGGTAAAAGGGGAAAATGACAAATATTAAATGGAATATGGAAAAGTAAGTGAAAACACTAATACAATATTGGTGGAATTGTGAACTGATCCAACCATTTTGGAGAGCAATTTGGAATTATGCCTAGAGAACTATAAGACTGTTTATGTCCTTAGACCCAGCAATAATATTTCCCAAGGAGATCAGGGGAAAAGGAAAAGAACTTTTATGTTCCAAAATATTTAAAACAGCTCTCTTTGTGATGGTAATTATCCATCCATTGGGGAAAGGCTAGACAAATTGTGGAATATGATTGTGTTGAAATACTACTTGGCACTCTAAGAAATGATGAACAGATTAATTTTTTTCGAACTTGGAAAGAACTATGTGAGATAAGAAAGTAAAATGAGTAGAACCTAAAGAACCTTATATATAGCTATAGATTGAATCTTTGAAGAATAACTTGTGAATATTTACCTCCAAAGAATGAACTGAGAAGTGGAAATATAAAAGACACGATGTACATATTTTGTCAGATGATGTCTTCTGTGATATGGTAAGGGAATATAATAAATATATTTTATATATAATATAATAAATAATGAATAAAAATGAATAAATTTTAAAATAACTACCATAAGCTAAACATTTTGCAAAGTGCTTTATAAACATTTTGATTGATCTTCACAACAACCCTAGAAAATAGCTATTATTATTATCTCTATTTTATAGTTGAGGAAATTGAAGCAGACAGATATTAAATGAATTGTCCAGAATCACAAAGTTACCAAGTGTCTGTGGTAAGATTTGAACTCACTAAGGGAGCTAGATTGCCTAGTGGAAAGAGCAGGAGGATCTGGGTTCAAACTTGACCTTAGCCATTTTCCAGTTGGGTAATGCAGGGCAAGTCACTTATCCCTGATTGTCTAGTCCTTGCCAGTCTTCTATTTCAGAATTGATATAAAGAAAGAAGGTAAGGGTTGAAGGAAAAAAAAAAGATATAGACTTCTCTTCCTGATTCCACTGCATTATCCACTGTACCACCTAAGATATGCCCAAATTATGTCAGCCTCAAGTCAGAAAAATCACCTTGAATTCTGCCATTTGCCTTTGCTATTTTTCAGGTAGTATTCACAGAAACCCAGGGCAAAGTTATTGAGATTAAGTATCTATGAGTACTTAATCATGTATATCCAGGCCCTATCCTCTCTAGTACTGGACCAAGAATTTGACTACAGAAATGGTATTAATTCTGAAAAAAAAAACATATGATGGGAAAAAAAGTGTTACACTTCATTTAGTATTCCTGTTCTTCAGATTCAGAATATATAAATCAGATTTTTGATTGAGACTAATCGCTTAAAATTACTTGAAAGATAACTTGTCTTTCAAAGGTGATATTTTATTTTTATATACAAATAAATCAGATTTAAAACCATTTTAGTAATTGGAAGCCCTACTAGACCATAATCTGTTATTAGGGAGCAAAAAGTCTACTCATGGTAAATGACTAGAAGAATCTTCTGAATTGCCACCAAAACATGAGAAATGCCAAATCTCCTAAAATTTTCAACTATATTACACATTCCCACTTTAAAATATTAAAATTGGTTTTGCTTTGATAATGCTTAGTTTATCCATTTATACTTTTTTCCTTGTTTATTTCTGAGAGCTAAATTTTACATTCATGATTTTACTATATCAATATATCCAATAACTTTATTTTATCATTTTGCAAAAAAATTTTTTCAAGATTTTTGAATCTGTCATACCTGTTCTTCAGATATTTTATAATATAGATATATTAATTAGAATCATCTGTTTCAAAATTTGGGGACTAATTCCTTCATCAATTCATATATGAAGTTTATAATTAATATATTATTTTAGTAACTTTAATAATGCTGTTGATAGCCAATCCAAAGTAATTGAATTGATGTAGTCTCCTCTTAGAAGTTTAATCATTTCACTAGCAACATAAATTGCTTACCCTGTTCTGCCAAGATTGTTGAATTTTTATGAGAATTACTATTAAAAATTTTCAATATAGACAATTGGCTTAGAACTATATCTAAATAATTAATAGGTAACTTTAAAGGTTTTCCTCTCCCTAGGCTATATTAAGAGTTTTACTATGGTTTTTATTATTTTCATATCCTTTCACCCACCTCCACTCACCTCATTGCATAATAACTAAAGACATGTTGATTTATGAAGCACAGCTGCTACATCTGCATTGGCTGATATTAATGTGCCAATACATACGGCAGAGAGACAACACTACAAAGTAGGTAGAGGGCTTGCATGAGTCCGAAAGACTTTGTAGATTCAAGTTCTGTTTCTGATATGTAGGTTATGTGACTCTAAGCAAGTCATTTAACATCTAGGGGTTTAATAGCCCTTATCAATCTGAATGGGTAGAAGGAGTTTCTTTATAGGGCTTCCCAATGCCAATGAAATTACAATTATAGGAAATAGAGTCATACATAGAAGTGTGTTAGAACTAATATCTAAATTTGAAATAAGTTTTTAAATTCTTTTTGAACACATGCACTAAAAGTTGTTTTTCAACTTTCTTGGATTTCTGGGTAGTTAATTCATTTTACCTAAAAGAAAACTAGAATATATATATATATATATATATATATATATATATATATATATATATATATATAATTTACAACTTCTGTTTAAGATGATTTTTTCTTGTATAAATTCATCCTTCATCACCATTAGCCACTTCATCTTTTGTGTTGGTTTATAAAGCTTGGTCAATATTTTTATACTCTTTAAAACTCCTAGAAATTTTTACTAACTTAATTTATCAATATTTCCTTTAAAGAACTTCAAATTATCCTTTGAGGATAAATGGCTTATAATTGGTTTCAACTGTTATCTTAAAGTCATAGCCAAATTTAGTTTTATTTGTTTTTCAGTTTCATTCTCAAAAAAAAAAACTCAAAACAAAGTGAATATGCCAAAATATATTCTACTTTTTATATAGAATTTGATTTAACACTCCTCTCCTCCATTGAGAAATATCAACTGATTTGAGAAAAGAATCCTCAATGTATCTTCTTTGGCTTTGATCTGTCATCATTCCATAGTAAATTAATATATTCCATTACATTCACTTTCATATATCTAACCAAAAAACTTAATATGAGCTATCAAATTGACTGAGCTTGTTACTAACATAGGTTCTATTGTTATGCTTGCTGCATCAATTGTATTCATCTGATTTGGGGAGTTAAATTAATCCTTCAATATTTTTCTGCATTTGAAAAATACATAGCATTATATTATATTGATTAAGAATCAGTTACATAAATGCAATTTTCAAAATCAATTCAGTGTTCACAGAAATAGTAAGCAGTTAAGAACTATATTTTCATATGAAATATTTAAATGTTAAAATTTCTCCCTATTAAATTATGGTGATGGAAGCCAACCACTGTTACTATAACTTTAGGAGCTATTTTATCATCTTTAGACTTAATCTATCCAAAAGAAGAAGAAAAATGCAAGAATAGATCTTTAAGGATTAAAGAAGTTATTTAATATAAAACTATTAATTAATAAAAGTTCCATTTTACTATAAATAAATGAAAAGCTATGACATAGAATTCGTTGTCATAGAATATTAAAAATTGAATATTTTATATATTATAGAATAAGGGACCTAAAAATCAATTTAGCATGATAACGATCTACCATGGAAATCACTTCCAATTTCAGGATTCTGATCAACTAATTGTCCAAATATGATTTCAGAGGATCAATGGTGAAACAGAAAGGTTGTAAACTATCAGTACAAAATGACACATACGTTTTCAGATGTAGTAGACATGATCAGAGAAATCTTGATTGATTATCTGGACTAGTGTACTTGCTTTATCTCATTGGCTAGAAAAAACACCTACAGCAGATCCAATTCCACTTTATTCACCCTACAACTGAACCAATAAATATAAGTTCCTTTTGTTTATTTAATTTAATTGGGGTTCCTTCTGAGGGTGGAGCCATGATGGTGGAGTAAGACAGAGCAGCTCAAGATCACCATCAGAATCTGTTCCAATCAATATTTTATTTAAAACTTCATGAAAGGAATATGGGAATGAAAGAACCAACAAGGAGACAAACATAAATAAATTTAACTTAATTGGGGGAGTCCTCATTTTTATCAAGAACTAACAGTGGCTTCTATAATTTCAAAACTATTTGGTGAACTTCTGAATTTGTGTGACACTGTGCTCTCTTTGTTTTCCTTTTACTGTTCTGCTCACTCACTCTGTCATCATATATAGTAATTTCCCCTTGTGTTATATGAAAATTTCATAAGCATGCTATCTATAACTATGACTTCATCCAAGTCATTGATGAAATTGATAAATCACAGGGTCACATGAATTCTACCATATAAAGCATTCCAAATTCATTGGATTATAAATTTGGAAGTAGAAAAGACCTTTGAAGCAATCTAATAAACTTTTATGTCATAGATGGATATTTGAAGCTCAGAAAGATTAATTGACTTGCCTAAAGTCACACAGATATACTTAGAAAGGCTGGAATTCAATTGAAAATTCTCTGATCACAAATCTAGTGTTCTTTCCTCTCTACCAATCTCCTCCTAATTCAATGAAATCTGACAAATATTTTATTCAGCATCTACAATGGGAATATTTTTTAAAAAGATCACTGAAGAAATGAGCTCATTTTAACCCATACCTTATCTACCTAATGATACCATAGTCTATCACATACATCTCTAAATAAGGAAAGCATGAGAGATTTTGTTACTTTGCTAAAATCTCCATAAATTATATCCTTTGTCCTACTAATCTCCTCATCTCATTTAAAAATATTAGATTATTTTCAATGACTTTCTTTTAAAGGAGCCAGTATTCATTAATTCCTTTTCTATATATTCACTAACTATCCCTTTAGTTTAATATCTTTTTTTTAATTTTGTCAGGATTCAACCTCAAATTCACTCATCTGTAGCTTACAGATTTTGTTCTTTTCCTACTTTTTTTTTTTCCTAATTGGGATAGTTTTTGCTTTTCTTCCCAATACTGCAGTTAATTCCTCGTCTATCTTCCACACTCTTTAAAAGATGATCTACTTTAGTTCAGACATAAAATCTACCAATTCTTTTGGTAATTTAGGACATAGTTCATCTGGACCACCTTAACTGAACTCCAGGAAAGCTAAGTAATGGCTTCTGAACCCCTAATTATTTGGAGATTTGAAGAACTTACCTTATAAGCTATTTTTCTCTCTCTCTTTTCTATTCTAAAAGTATTCTCTTTGTGACAATGGGAAAAAGAAAATGAATAATTCTGGGTTTTGTTTATTTGTTTGTTTGTTTGCTTGCTTTTTTTTTTTAACCACTGTCCAGTATCATTCTACAATCATCCTGAGAAAAACTCCTTTCCTTTCTCTGGGTCCTCTACTTTCCTTCAGTATAATTTATAAAAACCTTTGTTGTTTTGTCATGATTGTCCTTTGCCTTTCTCAACAGACTATAAGTTCTTGGAACAGCTTCCACCCTTTTATTCTCCAAAATCTTCAGCACCTCTAATATACTTAGTTCTTTATAAATGGTTGCTGATTGAATCATTGAATTTAAACTTACAGACTACGTGACACTAACCTTTTCATTTACCATCTCTATTCTTTTAAAGTCTAAGATATTTAGCACATTAGTTATAGTATGTGTTCCCCATGAATGCATATCATTCTCTTTAGGCAATTTTTCTTTCTCATAGAAATTGTTTCTATCTGTGTTGTTGGGATCTCATTTTGGAGAGCTGCCTATATCTCTTGTACTGATTTTTTTCCATAGCATTTTAAGTTAAGACCAAGTCTAAGGTGCATATGAGTCTATGCCCAGCTTTTCTTGTTTCTAGAGGAAATTCTAAAACGGAGCAAGTATTGTCCGCAAATGGCAGTGAAACTTTCTAGCTCTAAGGGGTCTCTTTTGGATGAATCACTTTCTTCACAATGTGGTATAGCCACTATTTCATTCTTTCTCAAACATAGTAACAAATTCAATCTTATTTTTCAGAATTAGGTCCAGAAGAGTGGTTCTCAGCATTGCTATCTTTACTTTTTGAAGTATGAAATTATCCTTAAGATCATTTGATCTGAAATTCTCATGTTACAAATATGAATGAATGAATGAATGGAAGTCATTCATTAATTGCTAAACAAATAGGATACAAATATTTTCAAAAGGAAGATAAACATTGACTTCATGGAATATATATTTTATGGAGAGAGACAATGTGAAAAGTGAAAGCTAAGGAAAGGAGTGTCTAAGGAACTATAAAGAGTCGTGCATTGGTAAGAAAAACACAAAGTAGAGTCTAACACTAATTATAATATTAGTAAAGCTCAATTTTGAATACTTATTAAAGGTTTGCAAGTTCCTTTCTTTATATCAAGCACATGAAACAGTATTATGCCTATTTTACAGATGAAGAAACTATAACTCATTAAAGTTGTGTTCTTAATAAGGTTGCACATCATAGAAATGTCTGCTGATTATTATAATGATTTTTCCAGTCACTTACATATTCAAAATTGTGCATATATTTCCTAGATAAAGATATTTTTCTAGCATTTCTTTCTCAAGAAACTGATTCTTTTTGGAGGCTGACAAATTAGATTCTAGATGTCACTATCTTCTGTCATTCCTAGACTGTTATAAACTAATAAGGTGAGCAGTTTTCAATACCCTTGAATAAGTCTCTGCTATTTATGCTGAAGAATTCAGTTCCAGGGAACAATATAAATGCATCTGCCATGCATTGAATTTTGAAATACAGATGCAGATGAGAGGTCTATCAGTCATCCATAACCTAGTGTGTTCTGAATATATATGTCACTTAAAAGCAACAAAGTGGCATTAATGGGTAGTTACCCTCCACCTTCTGAATCCTTGTGTTCTATTATTTTACATGCTTTGAGATTTTAATGACATAAAGAACCAAGATTTTTTTCAGGACACTTTCAAATATATTTTAGCAAATAAGTTCTCATTCAGCAAGAACGCATCATTTACATGCTGGATGAAATTAGAGAAAATCATAAAACTGTCATGGTTGGGTCCACCACAAACTTATGTAACAAAATCTCAACTAGACCCTCACTAAAGCAAAGCAATCATTTGGCACTTCCCTATTCGATTCACTGGAGCCGTGAAGTGGTGACACCAAGTGTTTGATCAAGAAGACCTCTTTCTCAGTTGAAATATGGCCTCTGACACTTCTAAGCTATATAACCCTTGACAATTCACTTAACCCTGTTTGCCTCAATTTCCTCATCTATAAAATAAGGTGGAGAAAGAGATGGCAAACCACTTCTTTGTATCTTTGCCAAGAAAACACCAGATCGAATCACAAAAAGTCAGTCGGCCACAACAGAAAAATGACTGAGTGGAAAAATTCAATTCAGTAGCATTGCATCAAAGTGGATTTTCTGACTCTTCATTCATCCTCAGACCCTCTATTACTCTGATTCCTCCTTCCCCAATAAATTAAACAACTTGTCTCAGGTTCCATTAAAACATTTAAAATATTCTCTAAGAGTTCCCTCTTATCCCTCACCCTCATGTCATAGTACACCAATGTTTTATGCTACTCTCATTTACTCTTATCATGCATGAAAAGGCAACCCTTCTCCTTGACAAGGAAAATCCCTTTACGTGCACAAATGATCCCTTTCCATACAATTTTCTTTAGGCAACAACTTCAAGCTTCAGGCTTTTTCCTGTCTACTCTTTGCTTACTTTCTTCCTAGAAATTCATCCATAATTTTCCCATCCTTAAAAAATCCTCACTTGATCAACTTCTTTTATCACTAGATATCATTTTGTATATTTTCTCTCTTTGCTGGCCAGATTCCCCTGGAAGGCCATCTACAATCCATGTGTTCACTTCTTTCCCTCTTATGCTCTTTGTAGCGCTCTGAAGTCTGGCTTCTAAATTCATCACCTGACTGTAAGTGCTTTCTCCAAAATTACCAATAATCTCTTAATTGACAAATTCAATTGCATTTTCTCAGTCCTCATGCCTCTTTCTCTTACTGCATTCTTTGACAATAATGATGACTCTCTTCTTGACATTATTCTCTTTCTAGGTGTTTTTTTTTTTTACATAGCTTTCTCCTAGTTCTCTTCCTGTGTGATCACCTATCAGTATCCTTTTCTTATCTTTATCCACGTTATATACTAACCATAGATGCCCCAAAGACTATATCCTAGACCTTCTCACTTCCCTCTATATTATTCTGCTTAATATTTTCATCAACTCCCATAAATTAAAATATTGTTACTATGCTGATAATCTTCTTATCCAAACCTAACTTCTCTCCTGAATTCCAGTATCCCTTTTCCTACTGTTTGTTAGACTCAAATTGAATATTACATAGATATATTAAGCTCATCATGTCCAAAACTAAACTCTGCATCTTTCCCCACCCCAATCCTTCCATACTTTCTAATTTCCTTATTGCTGTTGAGGACATTTCTATCCTCTTAGTTACTTGGGCTCACAAGCTAAGTGTCACCCTAACTTGTCATCCCCCATATCCAATCAGTTGCCAAATCCTATTAATTCTACCACTGAAATATTTTTCTTTCTCTCCTCTAACTTTGCCACCAACCTCTCAAAGGCCTTTGACGTATCAAGGCTATGCTATTTTAAAAGAAATAGCCTGTTAGTCAGTCGGCCCAACATACCTTTTCCCCTTCCATTTCAACTTCCTTTTAGCTGTCAAATTAATCATCCTACAAGTGAAAGCCTGTCCTTGTTCCCCTACCTTCTCTATTCAGTAAACTTGTGACTCCTATCACTTATAGGATTGAATATATAATATTCTCTGTCTTTTACAACTCTTTGTGACTTCATCACATCTTGTCTTTTCAGTTTCCTTCCACTTTTTTCCCCCTAAACATACTCTGAAATCCAATAACATTAACCTCCTTGATGTTCCTTGCACCAGACACACCATCTCTGGATTCTGGACATTTTACTGGCTATCTTCCCTACTTGGAATTGTTTCCCTCCTCATCTCTATCTCCTTCCATTCCTAGCTTCATTCAAACCCCAGTTATATTCTTATCTTCTACAAAGAAGAGTATTTTATGATCCTTTTCAGGGCTAGTACCTTTCCACTATGATTATCACCAATTTATCCTTTATAATTCATCTTTGTGTGTAGCTGTTAACATGATAACTCACCATTAGACTGTGAGTTCCTTGAGAGTCAGTAGTATTTTTGCCTATACTATCAATACTAACATAGTCTGTCTCCCTAAGAGGTACTCAATAAACAATTGTTAACTTACTTTTCTTTTCATAGTATTTCCAAAGAATATTTTTAAATAACTAAGAAACTAAGACTACCTTCCAGGAGCATTAAATAATTACAAGGATTATTATAATTTTTAAATCTCAAAGTCACTTATTGCCACCCAAATTAGTTCTTTCAGATAATTACTTTCACCATTCTATTCTTTGTCTTTGTTGGTGCTAAAAGCCAGAAGATAACTAATATGGATTTGTCTTTCCTTTTCCTCAGCTGATGACCCTTAGCAGTAGCTCTCTCATTAATTATACACCTATTATGTCCCAGGTAGTTCAGTCTCTACCCAGAAGAAAGCAACAAAAACATCAAGGATTCTTCTAGTGTGGCAGAACTAAGAGCTTCCTTCAATCTGGCATAAAAGTTTTACTTATAAAGCACCAGACAAATATTATCCTGTCATGGAACTATTCTTGTTGCCACTGCTTCCATTAGCTAATGCCCATCAAAAATACCAGGTTCAGGGGGACTTCCGGGTAAGCATGGTGGCAGTCCAGACTTGGCATACTTCCTCTCCTCAGACCCACCAATACAGACTACCTCAAAAGACCCAAAAAAACATTTTCATAAGAACAAAGGGACTCTACAGTAGGGCACAGCATTGAAGGTACGTGGGATTTTGGCATTTCCATACTATAAGGAGGTGAAAAAGCTCCCACCCAAACATGAGCTGATCTACCCTTCACCACCCCACCTAAGAAGCCAGAGTCAGAATCAGTGCATGCCAGAATCAGCATGCCAAAGAATACCAAGGACTTACCCCTGAGAGCAGTTACACCCAAAACCATGGCAGGTGGGGGAGTGCAGACAATGGGCGCTCAGAGCCAGTGTGCACCAGAATCAGCAAGTGAGAGAGGAGCACCTCTGGATTGAGCAAGGGGCACCTCTAGAGCTTTGGAGCTGACTAAGACCACCAAGGACCTACACCTGAGAGCAGTTAAACCTGAAACCTTGGTGGGTGGGGGAGCACAGATAATGGGCGCCCCTGGAAAGGTAGCTCAGCTGAGGAGATTTGAGAGCTTGCCTCAGGCAAAATCCTTGCTCCTTAACTCCATACACAGAGAACCTGCCCAGCTGACTCAGATTTCTGACTAAAAAGGGAAGGTAAATCTTCCATGTTGATGGCTAATTACTCACAGGAGCCTCAAACTCCTTCCAAAAAAAGAAAAAAAAAGAGGCAGTGACCCTCAAAAAAATTTGTGGAAGAAAAACCCAGGCTACAGAGGATATATGGAAGGAAATTCAAACAAAAACAAAACTTTCTAAAAAATAGAAATTGTCCACAAGCTCTGGGAGAATTTAAATTGGAGCTTATCAAAAAGATGGAAGCCTTCTGGCAAGATAAGTAGGAAATGGCTCAAAAAGAAAATAAAAAAATTATAGAACAAAACCAAAAAATTATAGCTGAAAATCAAAAGATTAAAGCAAAAAACAAGGCCTTAAGGACCAGAATTGAGCAACCAGAAACCAATGAATTTGCAAAACAGCAAGAATTAATAAAGCAGAGTCAAAAGACTGACAAGATAGAAGGAAAAATAAAATACCTCACTGACAAGGTGACAGATCAGGAAAACAGAGGAAGGAGAGACAATTTAAGAATCATTCATCTACATGAAAAACCAGAAATAAACAGAAATCTTGACATTATACTACAAGAAATAATTCAAGAAAACTGCCCTGAAGTACTAGAACAAGGGGGCAGAATTGACATTTAAAGAATTCATAGAATACCCTCTACACTAAACCCCCAAAAAACAACTCCCAGAAGTGTAATTGCCAAATTCCATTAGCTTTCAAGCTAAGGAGAGAATCCTGCAAGAAGCCAAAAAAGAAACAATTTCAGATACAAAAGAGCACCAATCAGGATCATACAAGACCTGGCAGCTTCCAAGTTAAAAGACTGCAAGGCCTGGAACACAATATTTGGAAAGGCAAGAGAATTGGATCTCCAACCAAGAATCACCTATCCATCAAAACTGACTATATACTTCCAGGGTAAAGCATGGGCATTCAACAAAATAGAATATTTCCAAGTATTTGTAAGGAAAAGACTAGAACTAAGTAGAAAGTTTAATATCCAAACACAAAGATCAAGACAAACATGAAAAGGTAAATATGAAAGAGAGGGAAAAGGAGAAAAATGTTTTTTTTTAACTCAAACTCTCTTCTTTAAGGGCTACAATTAGATCAAATTGTATATATATTACTATGTGGGGAAATGTTATTTGTAACTCTCAAAAACTTTATTTATTATATGGCAATTAGAGGAATCACTCATAGGAAAAAATTGGGGCAGTAAGGGCTGTAAGATGACATGGAAAAAAAAGGATGAGGGGAATCGAGGAGGGTACCAAGGGATACTTGAAGAAATAAAATAAATAGAATAATCTTTTTTCACACAAAGATACACATGGGAAGGGGAGGGGAAGAATACTCTTATAAGAAGGAGAGGAAGTGAGTGCTAATAGATAATACTTAAACCTTACTCTCAGTGAAATCAAACTTTGAGAGGGAAGAGAATCTAGATCTATTGGGATCTTGCATTCTATCTTATCCTACAGGGTAAGTGAGAAGGGAAAACTAATGGGGGGAGGTGGGAGGGAGTACAAAAAGGGAGGAAAGGTGAGGGGGAGGGAACTTGACAGACCCCCCAAAAAAACAAAAAGGGAACAAAAAGGGAGGGACCAGAAAGGGAAGTATATTAAGGGGGGGTGTTAGGGGGATTGATTAGAAGTAAACCACTGGTTTAAAAGGATATAGCAAAAGAAGAAAGGACAGAACTAGGAGAGGATATCAAAATGCTAGGGAATTCACAAGTGACAATCATAACCTTGAAAATGAATGGGATGAACTCACCCATAAAACGTAGATGAATAGGAGAGTGCATTAGAATCCAAAACCCTACCATATGTTGTCTACAAGAAACACACATGAGGTGGGTAGATACTCACAAGGTCAGAATTAAAATGTGGAGCAAGACCTATTGGCCCTCAACTGATAGAAAAAAGGCAGAAGTTGAAATCACGATATCTGACAAAGCCAAAGTAAAAATAGACTTGATTAAAAGAGATAGGAAAGTTAAATACATCCTGATAAAAGGGAGTATAGACAAAGAGGAAATATCACTAATCAACATGTATGCACCAAATGGTATAGTACCCAAATTACTAATGGAAAAACTAGTAGAATTGAAGAAGGAAATAGATAGTAAAACTATACTAGTGGGAGACTTGAACCTACCACTATCAAATTTAGATAAATCAAATAAAAAAATAAATAAGAAACAGGTAAAAGAGGTGAATGGAATCTTAGAAAAATTAGAGTTAATAGATATATGGAGAAAAATAAATAGGGACAAAAAGGAATACACCTTCTTTTCAGCAGCACATGGTACAATCACAAAGATTGACCATATACTAGGTCGTAAAAACATGGCAATCAAATGCATAAAAGCAAAAATAATAAATGCAACCTTTTCAGATCATAAGTCAATAAAAATAATGATCCGTAAGAGTACATGGAAAGCTAAATAAAAAATTAATTGGGAATTAAACAATATGATTATCCAAAATTGGTTAGAGAACAAATGATAGAAACAATAAATAATTTCATTGAAGAAAATGACAATGATGAGACATCCTTTCAAAATCTATGGGATAGAGCCAAAGCAGTACTCAGGGGGAAATTCATATCCTTGAGTTCATATATTAACAAATTACGGAAGTCAGAGTCAATGATTTGGACATACAAATCTAAAAACTTGAAAGTGAACAAATTAAAAATCCCCAGAAGAAAGCAAAATTAGAGATCCTAAAAATTAAGGGAGTAATTAATAAAATTGAAAGTGACAGAACTATTGAACTAATAAATAAGACTAGAAGCTGGTATTTTGAAAAAGGAAACAAAATACACAAAGTACTGGTGAATCTAATAAATAAAAGGAAAGAAGAAAATCAAATTAACAGTATAATAGATGAAAAGGGAGAAGAACTCACCTCCAATGAAGAAGGAATTAAGGAAATCATTAAAAATATTTTGCCCAATTATATGGCAATAAACATGTCAATCTACTTAATATAGATGAATATTTACAAAAATATAAATTGACTAGATTGACAGAAGAAGAAATAGAATTCTTAAATAATCCCATATCAGAAAAAGAAATCCAACAGGCCATCAATAACTCCCTAAGTAAAATCCCCAGGGCCTGATGGATTCACAAATGAATTCTATCAAGCATTCAAAGAACAGCTAATCCCAATACTATACAAACTATTTGACATAATAAACAAATAGGGATTTCTGCCAAATTCCTTTTATGACACAAATATGGCACTGATCCCAAAGCCAGGCAGCTTAAAAATGGAGAACGAAAACTACAAACCAATCTCCTTAATGAACATAGATGCAAAAATCTTAAATAGGATACTAGAAAAAAGACTCCAGCAAGTAATCAGGAGGGTTATTCACTATTATCAGGTGAGATTTATACAAGGAATGCGAGGATGATTCAATATTAGGAAAACCATCCACATAATTTACCATATCAACTAGCAAACCAACAAAAATCACATGATTATCTCAATAGACACAGAAAAAGCCTTTGACAAAATACAACACTCATTCGTATTGAAAACACTAGAAAGTATAGGAATAGAAGGGTCTTTCCAAAAAATAATAAACAGTATCTATCTAAAACCATCAGCCAACATCATCTGCAATGGGGATAAACTAAATAAATTCCCAATAAGATCAGGAGTGAAACAAGGATGCCCATTATCACCTTAAATATTTAACATTGTACTAGAAACACTAGCAGTAGCAACTAGAGAAGAAAAAGAAATTGAAGGTATTAAAATTGGCAATGAAGAGACCAAACTATCACTCCTTGTGGATAATATGATGGTCTACTTAAAGAATCCTAGAGAATTAACTAAAAAGCTAGTGGGAATAATCAACAACTTTTTCAAAGTTGCAGGATACAAAATAAACCTGCATAAGTCATCAGCATTTCTATATATCTCTAACCCATTTCAGCAACAAGAATTAGAAAGAGAAATGCCATTTAAAATCACCCTAGACAATATAAAATACTTAGGAATCTATTTGCCGAGACAAACATAGGAACTATATGAACACAACAACAAACTCTCCATGCAGTTAAAACTAGATATAAACAATTGGAAAAACATTGATTGCTCATGGGTGGGACCAGCTAACATAAGAAAAATGACCACCCTACACAAATTAATTTACTTATTTTGTGCCATACCCATTGAACTACCAAAACACTTCTTTACTGAATTAGAAAAAACCATAACTAAGTTCATTTGGAAAAACAAAAGATCAAGGATATCCAGGGAAATCATGAAAAAAATAAATGCAAAGGAAGGAGGACTTGCAGTCCCAGATCTCAAACTATACTATAAAGTAGTAGTCATGAAAACAATTTGGTATTGGCTAAAAGACAGAAAGGATGATCAGTGGAATAGAGTTGGGGTAAATGACCTTAGAAAGACAGTCAATGACAAACCCAAAGACCCTAGCTTTTGGGGGGAAAAAATCCACTATTTGATTAAAAAAAAACTGCTGGGAAAATTGGAAGACAGTGTGGGAGAGATTAGGTTTGGATCAAAACCTCACACCCTACACCAAAATAAATTCAGAATGGGTGAATGACTTGAACATAAAGAAGGAAACTATAAATAAATTAGGTGAACACAGAATAGCATACATGTCAGACCTTTGGGAAGGGAAAGATTTTAAAACCAAGCAAAACTTAGAAAGAGTCACAAAATGTAAAATAAATAATTTTGACTACATCAAATTAAAAATGGTTAGGAGAAACAAAACCAATGTAACCAAAATCAGAAGGGACAAAATCAGAAGCAACAAATTGGGAAACAATCTTCATAAAAACCTCTGACAAAGGTTTAATTACTCAAATTTACAAAGAGCTAAATCAATTATACAAAAAAAAAATCAAGCCATTCTCCAATTGATAAATGGGCAAGGGACATGGATAAGCAGTTTTCAGATAAAGAAATCAAAACTATTAATTAGCACATGAAAAAGTGTTCCAAATCTCTTATAATCAGAGTGATGCAAATCAAAACAACTCTGAGGTATCACATCACACCTAGTAGATTGGCTAACATGGCAGCAAAGGAAAATAATGAATGCTGGAGGGGATGTGGCAAAGTAGGGACATTAATTCATTGCTGGTGGGGTTGTGAATTGATCCAACTATTCTAGAGGGCAATTTGGAACTATGCCCAAAGGGCGATAAAAGACTGTCTGCCCTTTGATCCAGTCATAGCACTGCTGTGTTTGTACCCCAAAGAGATAATAAGGAAAAAGACTTCTACAAGAATATTCATAGCTGCGCTCTTTGTGGTGGCCAAAAATTGGAAAATGAGGGGATGCCCTTCAATTGGGGAATGGCTGAACAAATTGGGGTATACATTGGTGATGGAATACTATTGTGCTCAAAGGAATAATAAAGTGGAGGAATTCCATGGAGACTGGAACAACCTCCAGGAAGTGATGCAGAGCGCAAGGAGCAGAACTAGAGAACATTGTACACAGAGACTGATACACTGTGGTACAATCAAACATAATGGACTTCTCCTTTAGTGTCAGTGTAACGTCCCTGAACAATCTGCAGGTATATAGGAGAAAAAAATACTATCCACAAGCAGAGGACAAACTGTGGGAGTAAAAACACCAAGGAAAAGCAACTGCTTGACTACAGGGGTGGAGGGGATATGATTGAGGAGAGACTCTAAATGAACACTCTAAAGAAAATACCCACACCATGGAAATGGGTTTGAATCAAGGACACATGTGATACCCAGTGGAATTGCACATCAGCTATGGGAGGGGGGGAGGAAGGAGGGAAAGAAAATGATCTTTGTTTCCAATGAATAATGTTTGAAAATGACCAAATAAAATAATGTTCAAAAAAATTAAAAATAAATTAAAAAAAAGACTGTCCTTTGATCTAGCCATAGAATTTATGGGTTTGTACCCCAAAGAGATAATGAGGAAAAATACATGTATAATAATATTCATAGCTGTGCTCTTTGTGGTGGCAAAAAAATTAGAAAATGAGAGGATGTCCTTCAATTGGGGAATGGCTGAAAAAATTGTGGTATATGTTGGTGGTGGAATACTATTGTGCTCAAAGGAATATGAACTTGAGGAATTCCATGGGAACTGGAACATCTTCTAGGAATTGATGCAGAGTGAAAGGAGCAGAGCCAGGAGAACATTGTACACAGAGACTGTTACACGATGGTACAATCAAATGTAATTGACTTCTCCATTAGTGGCAATGCAGTGATCCTGAACAATCCATTGGGATGTATGAGAAAGAACATTATCCACATTCAGAGGAAACATTGTGGGAGTAAAAACACCAAAAAAAAAAAAAAACTAATTGATTACATGGGTCGAAGGGGATACATTTGGGGATGTAGACTCTAAATGAACATCCTAGTGCAAATACCAACAATATGGAAATGGATTCTGATCAAAGACACATGTAATACCCAGTGGAATTGTGGGTCGGCTACAGTAGGGTAGGGGAAGTGGGAGGGGATGGAGGAATAGAAAATGATTTTTGTATCCAATGAATAATGGTTGAAATTGACCAAATTTAAAAAAAAAAAAAGAAAGACATCCCATGTTCAGAATCTGTGTCCCTAAATCTTGTTTTCCTTTATACTTCTAGCACTTAATATCAGTATCCTCCAGATGAGGAAAAAATTGAAATTCATTTACTTCATTTTTTCTTTTAGGATTCAAGTGGTATCCTTGTGGATGCAGAAAAATAAGGTGAGGTTGCTAATGTTGCCCTCAGATTACCTTTTTGATTCTACTTTGTTGTTCTTTTTCTCCTTCCAGGGCTTATAGAGATGGGACTGAGGTCAGGGAAATGAGAAAACTTCCTCACTAGTTTTCCCATACTGTTCAGCTTCACTCTCAATTCAGGTCTATTTTATTTTTTACCACTTTAAGCTTTGATTCTGTGGAGTTATTTTTGGTTGTTTGTGTGGGGTATTAGGAGAACAAGAGAGGTTCCCACCCTACTCTGTCATCTTTCCCTAAAGTACTATTTTTGAAAACCTTCCTTTTCCCTTCAATTCTTCCAATAAGAATATCCTTTATAAAATCCTTGATAAATGTCTAGATGATTCTCATTAAAAAGTTTGCAGAAATAGGAAATAGGCATATGGAGGAGTAATAATTGATATTTTCTTCCTGCCATTTTCTGGAGGGAGGGGGAAAAGTGAAATTCTAAAATCTACCCCCCCATTTTCAGAACATTCATTCCCTAGATTTTGAGAATAGATTCTACAGTGCCCTCAGAATTGTGTTACTGTCAGCACTGACATTCTTAAATTCAGTTCACCTGCTCCTTTCAATTTTTCCCATTAGTACCATTTCTACATCTTTTTATTGCAAACACATTAGGAAATGTGGTTTTAAATCTAAATGTGTATGCTTCACTGTCATTAATGGGGAAAAAAGGATTTATTATAGAAAACATTACAATTCTTTCCCATATTTCAATTGCATATTTTCCTTCCAACTTCATCCTTAAATGCCCTAAGGATTGATTTTGCTTCATTGTACCTTTTGCCAAGCTTTCTGTAAAATTGTTTTCTTCTGGTAAGTCTTACTATTTGATTAGGTGGTGTGAATCATATTCTTCTGCCCACTCTCCTTTTTGAGATATTACAAATGACTTTACATTTTAAACTGGTGATGTTTTTGCTACCATATCTCTTAATGACTTTTGGCAAAGAAAAAAAGTGTTTTCTGTCTAATGTAGTTTCTAGGGTCTTTTATTCTTATGATGATGATCAATTTACATAAGTTAAACTTCCTAAGGAATTTGTAAAACTTTGTACTCATGTCTATTCTTTTATCCTTTTTCTATTGTTCAACATAGAGGGCTTGTTTAAATAGGTCAAAGTCAACTGAATTCCATTAATTTTCAATTTAATTCTTTCTTCTGCTTCAGTGTTAATTTTGATTTTTTTCTTTAATAAGAGATATTTTGATACACATGTTTATTTGGAAATAACAATCACATGAGTAACTACATATTTCCTATAAAATGTAATAAATTTCATTTTTATATGTTATTTGGTACTTATAATGTATGATACCTTCACTTCCCATCTCATTGTAAGTCACAAGACTTCAGTACAAGCAGGTCTGTCTCATTTATTATTCCTAAACAATGTCTTCTAAGATATCTATCATAGTCTTTACTTATTTGACACTGAAAAATATAAAAGCAAACAAAAATTTTGAGAATCTTAGTAAGTTCTTTATAAAATTTCTCTTCTTATTCACCCTAAGCCATCACAGGTTGATGTATAAGCTCCAATTATTTTCATATTAATAAGCAAATAGTGATCACTAATATTTACATATAAGAAAATCTGAAACCCCATGAGGTAGTGTTTCTAGTTGCCTTTGAACGCATGAAAAAAAACAACTCCACCAACAATTTAATTTTCCTTTCAAAGGAAAGCCTGAGTCATTCTTCCATTGTGCTAAAACTTTCTTTTTTCTAGTAGTTCTAGTAATAACAAGGATGTCAAGGTTGATATGATTCAGTTCCTCCAGTAATATATGCACTTATGTCCAATATTTACAAAGACCTCATATTTAGATTACTAAGAACTACAGTTGAGTGGAGAGATAGTCAAAAACTGTGTTTCTAAATATTATTTGCCTCCTTTTCCACTATTCTGTTACTATCACTGTCTCATAAGCCTAAGAAATAATTTTCAAATTTGTTTCATTGGTTACCATGGATAAATGGTCATGTGATAAGGTTCTCTAGAATTAGCTAGCCTGCTCCCCAGAAATCTGATAAAGTCTATTTCAAAGTCAGTACTCAAAACCTTTCTAGGACCATGCCCTTCATAATGCCTGATCAATAATTAATAAGCTTTCTTTAATCTTAAATATTTTCTTTCCCCACTTCTCCCATCTGTCATTGAAACTTGGCTTCCTTCTGATGACATTGCATCCCCTTCCATAGCTACCTTTTCCAGCATTAGGTATATGTTCACTCACCCCCTTCTCCCCCATTCACTGGTAATGATGGAGAAATAAGAATACTCCTTGTTTCTCAGGATCACTTTCAGAATCTCCCAATATAATCATTACTCAGTTACCTCTCCTTATTTGAGGTTTACACTATTCAGATTTATCATACAATTCAGATCCTGGTGGCTAGTACCAGTCAATTACTCCAGGGCACTGTTTCCTCACTGAGTTTAGTGTCTAGTTCATAGTCTTTTTCTCTTTCATACCCCTTAACTTTATATTAGGAGATTTCAATAAATAAGTTTGATGCTTGTCAAATACCTTAGTTTTTTGATTCCCCAATTTACTTATTACCATGACATACTCCTCCACTACACCTCAGCTCTACACAGAGATAACCTCCATCTTGACATCACCACAAATACTGTATTTCACTTCAAGGTTTATAAACTGTAAAACTATTTTATTTTATTATAATATTGTATCATTTTATCTTTATTTCTACCACCCTGTATGTATCCTTGTTCCCAACCTTTCTCAACTTCTCTAGTAGATTCCCCATTGTCATTTCCACTCTCCCTCTCTTTTTCTGTCTCTATTTACTTCTCTCCTTCTCTACTACCTACAGACCTATGTCTCATTTCATCTTTAAAAAAAATTCACTTAATTCTAATTTACCTGCTAGTAATTTTCCTATAGCTCTCCTGACTAAAGCAAATCAACTTGTTAAAAATGCCTACATTCACTTCCTTGACTTCCTCTCCTTGCATTCTTTTCTAAATCCTCTATAATCCAGCTTCTGACCTCATCATTTGACTGTAACTCTACTATCAAAAGTTATCAATCATTGATCTATTGCCAAATGTATAACCTTTTCTCAATTCTCATTCTTCTTGACCTCTCTGTATCCTTTGACAATCAGATTCTTTTCCTGGATAGTCCTACCTTCTAGGTGTTTTTGGCACTTCTCTCTCCTATTTCTCTTCCTACATCTCTGATCACTCTTAATCTCCTTCATTAAGTCTTCTTTCAGTTAATATACACTAATAGTAGAGTGTAATTGGAAATCTGTTACCCTAAAAACTACATTTCCTGGGAGCCCACTGACTTCCTGTCATTACTTACTTCTTGTAGATGGAGGATAAATTCAGTGGGTGTTCTTAATCTGGCCTCTTTGCTTTCAGTCAGTAACTGTGGTTGTTGGTAAGTGGGGATTTTGAACAGGCTGATTATCCATGGGCACATGGTTTTTATTTTGTTACCTTTTTATTCCTTTACTTCAAATGATCAATAATAGATATATTAAAATATAATGTTTTTATTATTATAGATTAATTTTAAATTTTGATAGTATGTAGTTCCCCAATATTATGCCCTGGTCCCTCTTCTCATCCTTCAATATACATCAGTGTCTTCTGTGTTGGTCTCATCAGTTCTCATTTCAATTATCCTTTCTCTGCAATTTTTACAGTTTACATTTCTCTGCAAAATTACAATATTTCTATATCCAGCTCCAACCTCTCTAATGAGATTACCAAATCCCTTTTGGACAGCTCAAGCTAGGTATCTCATAAGCATCTCAAAGTCAATTTGGACCTCATTATCCTTCCATTTAATCCCTTTCTTGTTCTATACATTCTATTACTGTTAGGAATGCCACCACCATCCCAGTCAGTCAGGCTCATATCCTAGGTGCCAGCCTGAACTCTCTTGAACTCTGTGACAGAAGATTTGCACATAAGAAAAAGTGCCAGGTTGAAGAGTGTGTGGATCTTATGTGCAAATCTTCTGTCACAATTCACAATATGTATCTAGTCTATTATGAAGACCTGTCATTTCAACCTGTACTATATCTCCTTTTCTCCGTTGACATAGTCATCATCTTGGAACTGGCTCTCAGCACCTTTCAGGAATGACTTTTGGAGTAGCTTTTTGGTTGATCTCCATATCTAAAGTCTCTTATTTTTTCACTCTATTCTATAATCAGATGCAGAAGTTATGTTCCATAAGTTCATACCTGACTGTATATCTATTTGTATTTGATGAAGGCACTCTAGTGCCTTTCTTTTGCCACTAAGATAAAATTTAAAACACTTTAATATATTTTAAAGGCTATCACCATCTGGACCCCTTCTAACATTCCACTTGACTACTGTCCACTGAATTTATGATCCAGTGACATTTGCCTTCATTCTGTTCCTCCCACAGGAAATTTTATCTTCCAACTTGATATCCTTTTGCTGGTACCTGGGATGCTCTCTCCTCACCTTCTCTCTCGTCTTCCTTTGTTTCCTTTAAGACTAAGCTCAACTCTGATGTTCTAAGAGTCTTTTACTGGTTCTTCGATTTCTCTTCCTCATATTCTCTGTCTTTCTGCTAATTCCTTCCTTCTGATATTATCTCCTACTTAAATGGTATATAGCACACATACATGTAGTACTTATTTGTTTATTAATTGTCTCTCTGATTAGAACATAAGATTCTGAGGACAAGACCCAGTTATTGCCCTTTTTTTGTATACTCAGCCAACAGCACTGTGCCTGGCACATGGTAAACATTTAATAAATGTTTGTTCATTTTTTTAAAGGATTAGTAGAATCTGCCAGAGTTTGTACTCACTGATCCAGTCTTTCAGAACCCAGGATCATAGTCATGCCATGATGACACATCAGCATAGGACCAACTGGACTGATTAAATCTTAGACCCATTAATTAATGATTAAATAAGATTTCAACTTCTCCATGCACTCAGGAAATGAGCCATTCTGATAGCCAGCTTACCACATCACTTGGGACCAGTCTCTAAAGTGCCAGTATGCAATTACTTAAGCTGTGTTTGATTGAAATCTTTGTCAAACATAAATTATTTCCCCCACCTTCTAAAACCAAGAATGCTAAATGTTAATGATTCAGAATAATCATTATTAATATTGTGACATACTGTAGGAAGATAGCATGGAATGGGGCACTAAGCGAAAGAAACAGTGACCCAAGTATTGGCCCAGAAAGTTGCTTTTTAGAAAAAGTCTCGTATGTCAGTTTGCTTTTGGCCATCTACTTCTCTTTGTAAATGTAGCATGAAGCCGACATCAGCAGAGGCTCCTTAGAGTATGCACTCATATACACAAATACATCACAAAACATCTTATGCCTTTAAGCAGTATTAATACCCTGGTGACCACTTTCCTGCCATGTAATGCAGAGCTTTTTAACTTTCTTTTTATAGCTTTTCCTTCTTCTCTGTTGTCAGGGTATGTGTTGCTGGCCACCTTCCTTTGCTGTTTCTCATCACACACCACCAGTGTCGCCACTACCTTGCCATTCTCTTCTCTCCACTTAGCACTTCTGACTCATTGTCTCTAATTACTTCTTATCTCTAATTAAAAAAAACTTTGATTTTAAAATAAAAATGATTTTATTAATAGGTGTCACTAGCCAAGTGTAATGAATTTCACTTTATTTCCACACAGTGAACTGAAAAATTACAGTACCTTAGTCATGATCTTCAAGTCTTTGGCTCATTTTAGATGTGCATAGTTTCTCCTTACCTGGTCATGAAGATAGATGCTTCTTAAATGGTAATGAGTATTTTGCTTGGGGGTTTTATAGTGGTAGTGAGGATTTTTTATTTCCTTGTTTATTCCAAATCCAGAAAAATTCATAAGACATAGGACTATAACGGATCTTAGACATCATCTAATCTAATTCTTTTATTTTGTCAATTAGGGAATTGAAGTGAGATTAAGAAGAAGAGGTGAAGTGTTTTGCCCAAGACTACACAGAAAGTAAATAGCAGAGCCAGGATTTCAACTTAGGTTTTCAGATAATGCCTTACAGTTTATTTGGATTTTAACAGAGCATTTGATAAAAGCTCACATACTTTCTTATATAAAAGAGGACAATGTGAGCTAGATTGATATATAATTAGGAAGATTTTATGACTAAAAAAGTTTGGAACCAAAAGGTAACTATAAACTTGGATCATGGTTTCTTTTTTAATGTCAATACTATTCTTTTATTATTATTCATTTTCTGATATCTTGTAAACCATATTGTCTCTCTCTACCCTTTCTACCCTTTCTTCCTCCCCAAGAATGCAAATATATGATAGGTTGTACACATATTAATACATAATACATATTCCCATGGTCATGTCATACAAGGACACATACTGCTTACACTAGACAAAAATTCAAGGTGGAAATAAATTAACTAATAGTATGTTTCAATTTGAATTTTTCCATCTCTTTCTTATATGGTAGAAAATATCCTTTTTTTGGTCATGAGTCTTTTGAGGTTCTCCTGGATGCCCTGTTGAAAATAGTTAAACCATTCACAGGTGATAATCATATATTATGGTTCTTATTATGTAAAATATTTTTGTTCTGCATGCTTCATTTTGCATCACTTCATATAACTCTTTCTGAGGTTTTGTGATCATCTTGCTTGTTATTTCTTATGGCCCAATAGTATACCATTACAATTTATAAGCATGTACCACAACTTATTCAGCCCTTATCCAATTGATGGATAGCCATTCAATTTCCAGCAATACTACTACAAGATCTGTATTCTAAAAAGGTTAAAGATAGGAGAAAATAACCTACTTGCACAAAAAATATTTAGAGCCGCTTGTAGTAGTATTGCTGGATGAAAGGGTGAGCATAATTTCTTACATTTTTCTATCAGTGTATTGAAGCTTATGGACCCCTTCTCAGAATAATATTTTTCATACAGAAAATACAATACATATGATTGTAAAGGCAATTAATTATGTTGAAATAAAGATTTAGCTTCCGGTCAAAATGGTGGCTTAGAAGCAGCAAAAGTTCAGACCTCTGAAAAACCTTCCTTACCGATCACAAAATGAATGCTCCTAGGGGACTGAAATTCAAACTCAACAACAGGACAGAACTGGGGAACCCTTCTTCTGGACTCAAATCAAAAGGTATGCCCCTCAAAAGCCAGAATCTTAGAATACTTGGGTCTAAGGAGAAGGCAGAAGGAAGGTCTGAACACCCCTCCACCCCAACCCAGAGTGCTGAGCCCACATCAGCAGCTGTAACCTCAGGGCCTGCAAAGGTGCTGGTTTGAAGGGCATACCTTGAAAGCAACCTGAGCCAGTCTCGGGGCATCCAATACAGATGGCAAGGAAGCAGTCTGAGAGAGATGGGGGGAGACTATATCCCCCTGGCTGGGTCCTTCCATCAGAGTCTCACTGGAGGTTTTTGCCTCAGGGCACATCCAGACCAACCCTCAGAGCTCAAGGAGGTCAGGACCCCTCCCCCTTAGAGTGTAGGGCCCTCTGAAAGTACAGAAATGGCAAAGGCACTGATGTATCTTGTGGGCAGTGCTATGCCAGGCTCAGAGCATGGAAGTAAGGCAGCGGAGAAGCAACTGGAGGGAACTGAGAACAGTAACACCCAAAACACCAGCAGGGAGGGGAGGGCAGGAAGACAGCGCAGCTGAGGAGAATGAGCAATTCACCTGGGGCTAAAGCCTCGGACCATTAGATAGTTGTACTAAGAGCCAGTCCTCCTCACTCAGATTTCTGACTGGAAAGGGGAAGAAAAACCATAGAGATGGCAAACAGTACAGAAGTTCAAAAACCTCCAAACACCAAGAAAAGCAAGAAGAAGGGGGTGACTTTGGACACATTTTGAGGAGCAAAAATACAAAATACAGAGGAGATAGAAGAGAAAACACAAACAAATGATCCAAAACCTTCCAAAGGAAATGGAAATTCTCCACAAACACTTGAAGAATTCAAATCGGAAATTATCAAAAAGATGGAAGCCTTCTGGCAGGAATAATGGAAAACAATGCAAAAGGAACTCAGCAATCTGAGAGAACAAAATATGCAAATGCAGAAACAGCTCAAATCCTCAAAAAACAGGTCAGACCAAATTGAAAAGGAAAACCAGTCTTTAAAGGTCAGAATCAGGCAACTGGAAGACAATGATCTTTCAAAAGAGCAAAAATTAATAAAGCAAAGTCAAAAGACTAAAGAATTAGAAGATAACATAAAATATCTCACTGACAAGGTGACAGACCTGGAAAACAGAGGAAGGAGAGACATCTGAGAATCATTGGTCTACCAGAGAAGCCAGAAATAAACAGTAATCTTGATATCATAATACATGATATGATCAAAGAAAACTGCCCAGAGATTCTAGAACAAGGGGACAAAATATGCATTGAAAGAGTCCACAGAACACCCTCTACACTAAATCCCCAAAAGACAACTCCCAGGAATGTAATTGCCAAATTCCAAAGCTTCCAAGCAAAAGAAAAAAAAAATCTTACAAGAAGCCAGAAAAAGACAATTTAGATATAAATGAACACCAATCAGGGTCACACAGGACCTAGCAATTTCCACTCTGAATGACCATAAGGCATGGAACATGATATTCAGAAAAGCAAGAGAGCTGGGTCTTCAACCAAGAATCAGCTTTTCATCAAAACTGACTATATACTTCCAGGGGAAAGCATTCAACAAAATACAAGATTTCCAAGTGTTTATAAAGAAAAGACCAGAACTCTGTGGAAACTTTGATATCCAAACACAAAGACCAAAAGAAACATGAAAAGGTAAATATGAAGGAAAGGGAAAAGGAGAAGAATGTTATCTTTTACTTTTATTCAAACTCTCTTCTATAAGGACTACATTTATATCAAATGATATATATTAATATGTGGGGAAAATGTAATGTGTGACTCTCAAAAATTGCATGCATCATTAGAGTAGTAAGAAGAATCACACATAGGGAAAGTTTGGGGCATCAAGATGATATGGAGAAAGGGGGGGTAGAAAGAAAAAGGGAGGTGGGAGAATAGTTGATGGTACTAAGATATACTCCAAGAAATAGAAAAAAAACTAAATTGAATAATCTTTCTCACACAAACATATACATGGAAGGGGGGGATGATTCTCCTATAATATGGAGAGGAAGAGAGTTTTTACTTAAACCTTACTCTCAGTGAAATCAACTCTGAGAGGGAAGAGCATCAAGATCCATTGGGATCTTGAATTTTATCTTATCCAACAGGGTAAGGGAGAAGGGAAAAAGGGCAGAAGGGAACACAAAAAGGGAGGGGCTGTGAAGGGGAAAATATCAAAGGAGGGGAGTAGGGGGACTGATTTAAAGTAAATCACTGTCTTAAAAGGTTATAGCTAAAGAACAAAGATCAGAATTAGGGGAGGATATCAAAATGCCAGGGAGTCCACAATTGACAATCATAACTTTGAACGTGAATGGGATGAACTCACCCATAAAACGTAGAAGAATAGCAGATTCGATTAGAACCCAAAACCCTACCATTTGTGGTCTTCAAGAAACACACATGAGGTGGGTAGACACTCACAAGGTCTGAATTAAAGGATGGAGTAAGACCTTCTGGGCCTCAACTGATAGAAAGAAGGCAGGAGTTGCAATCATGATATCTGACAAAGCCAAAGCAAAAACAGACCTGATTAAAAGGGATAGGGAAGGTAAATATATTTTGTTAAAAGGGACTATAGATAATGAGGAAATATCACTAATCAACTTGTATGCACCAAATAGTATAGCACCCAAATTTCTAATGGAGAAACTAGGAGAACTGAAGGAGGAAATAGACAGTAAAAACATATTAGTGGGAGATTTGAACCAACCACCATCAAATTTAGATAAATCAAATAAAAAAATAAATAAGAAAGAGGTAAAAGAAGTGAATGAAATCTTAGAAAAAATAGTGTAAATAGATATATGGAGAAAAATAAATAGGGACAAAAACGAATACACCTTCTTCTCAGCACCACATGGCACATTCACAAAGATTGACCATAAACTAGGTCACAGAAACATGGCATACAAATGCATAAAAGCAGAAATAATAAATGCAGCCTTTTCAGATCATAAGGCAATAAAAATAATGATCAGTAAGGGTACATGGAGAACCAAATCAAAAATTAATTGGAAATTAAATAATATGATACTCCAAAACCAGTTAGTTAGAGAACAAATCATAGAAACAATTAATAATTTCATCAAGGAAAATGACAATGGTGAGACATTCTTTCAAACCTTATGGGATGCAGCCAAAGCAGTACTCAGAGGAAAATTCATATCCCTGAGTGCATATATTAATAAACTAGGGAGGGCAGAGATCAATGGGGTTGGGAACTGATCCAACCATTCTGGAGGGCAATTTAGAACAATATTATAGTAGCAATAATTTCTGTACATGATCAAGAGTTTATTGCTGTATTTCTTTTACTGTTCTTTTTCCCCTCCCCTTTTTAGGGGTTAACATTATTAAATGGCAAGGTGTAAAAAAAAAGTCACTTAAAGTTCTTATTAAGGTGAAAAATGGAAGACAGATGTGTAGTTCTTTACTGATTGTAATTATAAACGTTTTTATTGAGTGTTGTCAAATTTGTAAGCTTGGAGAAAGATAACAGATTTATAATGCCATTCTGAATGTGCTACAATAGATGTAAAGCTCTTAAAATTGTCTTTTAAAATGTTAAATTTAGGATTCTAGTAACTTACATTTGAATTGGCACGTTATATAATGCAAGAGATATTTGATTTTTGACACAGTGAAAAAGTTCTTTAAAATAGATGTCATTTTTCTAATTCCATTTTGTTTTAAAGGCATATTTCAAATGTAGTTTTTTTTTCATTTAGTTGTCTAATTGATTTGAAAAAATTATGCCCAAAGGAACCAGCTATAGCACTGCTGGGTTTGTACCCCAAAGAGATAATAAGGAAAAAGACTTGTACAAGAATATTCATAGCTGCGCTCTTTGTAGTGGCCAAAAATTAGAAAATGAGGGGATGCCCATCAATTGGAGGATGGCTGAACAAATTGTGGTATATGTTGGTGATGGAATACTATTGTGCTAAAAGGAATAATAAAGTGAAGAAATTCCATGGAGACTGGAACAACCTCCAGGAAGTGATGCAGAGCAAAAGGAGCAGAACCAGGAAAACATTGTACACAGAGACTGATACACTGCGGTACAATCGAATGTAATGGATTTCTCCATTAGTGTCAATGCAGTGATGCTGAACAACTTGGATGGATCTATGAGAAAAAAACACTATCCACAAGCAGAGGACAAACTGTGGGAGTAAAAACACCTATGAAAAGCAACTGCTTGACTACAGGGGTTGAGGGGACATGTCTGAGGAGAGACTCTAAATGAACACTCTAATGCAAATACCAACAACATGGAAATGGGTTCGAATCAAGAACCAGTGGAAAAGCATGTCAGCTATAGGATAGTGGGGGGAGGGTAGGGGGGGAAAAGAAAATAATCTTTGTCTTCAATGAATAATGTTCGGAAATGACCAAATAAAATAATGTTTTTTTAAAAAAAAAGAAATAAAGATTTAACACGTTTTCCTTCCAAGTTAACTCAACCCCTTAAATCTATCAACATACCCATTGGGGGCCAAATTGCTCCCTTGACTTTCAAGGGAGATCTCTAAGCAAACACTCCTGAGCTTGGTCCTTGCACCTAAGTTAACAGTTATATCAATGAATTAGTAATTGAAAAACATTTAATAATCTTTTACTATGTATGCATATTGTGATGTATCAGAGATACAAATAAAAAAGTAATTCAAACCCTGCTCTTTTGGAACTCATATTTTAATGGGGAAGGTATCATATATGTATATATATATATTTTTTAAAACATCAAGTACAAATAAGATGGAAAGGTCCCATGGCCATTAGGGTGCAACAAGAGCAAAAATATCTCTCCTTAAATGTTATTTCTACATATAAAATATCATTTTCTGTCCCAAACTATTTGACTATGCCAAGAATTTTAATGGTAAGAATTTTTTTTTAAATATGGGTATTCCATAGCAGTAACTACATTTTTTGAGAATCAGTTGCCAGATTACAACTCCAAAGGTTGCTTAGCAAATGGCTGCAAGGGTGGGATAGAAGCAATTCTATTTCCAGGGCTGTTGAATTTAAGATCCAATGCTAGCTAGCTCTATCAGAGTCCAAAGAAAGTTTGTGGACAAAGTAGCATGGTAATTTGACTTATCTGACACATGTTGCCCTCTTACTTTTCTCATAGAACACAGGTCTTCTTCAGCAAGAATGGCTTCTCTTCTTTGTAGGTGTCATTTACTTAGAAATAAGTGGGGGGGTGGCCCCTTCTCCATGAAGACTGCATCCCTAAATGATGGAATATAGATGATGGAACTAGAGGCTGGCAATGAATCAGGACCTGTGGTCTGAGTGATAGCACCACTACTTGGGCTCTTGTGTTTACCTTCCTTTTAATGATCCTTGGTCAGAAGTTATTGTTTATTGTTTGGTCTAGTCCCATAGTGATTGCTTCCCTCAATGTGTTTATGGGGACCATCCTGGAACCAGACTGGTGACATGTATATATGGTAATGTGCTATTTACTTATAAGGTTCTTGGGTCAAAGTTCTAAGCTATCTCCTTCAGGGTCAATGATGTGGATAAAGGAATCCATGTTTATAAAATTTTCAGATGACATAAAACTAAAATGGATAGTTAACATATTAACTTGCTGGTTTAGCATTTGGAGATTTTTTTGTAGGCTAGTCTAGAATATTATTCTATCAGCATAAAATATAACAAGATTAAATTTAATGGTAATGTCTTACTCTTGAATACAAACAATCAAGGAAAGATATAACAAGATAGAAAAGTAGCAAGATATAATTCAACCAGAGAAAAGATCAGAATTATAATGATTTTATTCATTCTAGTTACAGTTCTTTCTAGAAATGACTATGATGAATTAACAGTACAAAATGGCATCCAAGCAATCTACTGCAAATTAGACTATATCAAGAGAAGCATATGAGGGGAGAACAATAAACCTACTCCTTTTTTATGCTCCAGAAAGGCCACACCTAGAGTACTGTGTTCAGTTTGGGGGAGGGGTCAATATTTTAGAAAAGTAAGTAATTGATGATCAAGACAGTATTCAGAAGATGGAGGACTTCAATACCTTTCCTCAGGAAGATTGGTTATATGAAATGGGAACTGGTTAGCATGAAGAAGAGAAGACTTGGGGTTAAGGTGGGATGTGACTTAAGTATTTGAAAGGCTGTCATGCTGAAGAATTATTAAATTTGTACCATTTTGCTTATGAAGGCAGAACAAAGAAGAATGATTAGAAGCTGAAGAAACCTATATTCCAGTTAGTAATTAAAGTTATCCAAAAATAACATGGGAGATGCTGGGCTTCTCTTCTCTGGAAGTTGTCCATTGAATTCAATGTCAAGAGCCCTATTATGTGTAAGGTATTGCTTTACATTCTTTTTTAAAGAAATAACTTGTGAGCACTTGGGTGCCTTAGTAGATAGAGTGCCACGCCTGGAGAAAGAAGGTCCTGAGTTCAAATTTTGACTCAGGCACTTCCTTCCTGTGTGACACTAAACAAGCCACTTTATACCCCAATTGCCTAAACACTCTTCTGACTTGAACTGATATGGATTCTAAGATAGATGGTAAGGTTTTTTTTAATAGGTGATTTAACTTATTTATGTATATATTCATTCATTCATTTGTCATTCAATTATTTGTGGTAGCATGGTAATTTTTTATTTTATTCTAGACAGCCTAGTGAGGGACCTTCACTAAATCAAAATTGTCTTTTCTCTCTCTCTGTTTAAAAATATATATTATTTATTTTTAACATTTCAAAAATTTTGAATTACAAATTCTCTTTCCCCTACCCATTAAGAAGGCAAGCAATATAATATCAATTATGCATGACAAATCATGCAAAACATTTCCATAGCAACCATATCACACAAATTGAAAAGCAATAAAAATAAAGAAAGTGAGAAAACTATACTTCAATTTGCACTCAGAGTTCATCAGTTCTTTCTCTGGACATAGATCTCATTTTTCATCATGAGTCCTTTGGAATTTTATTGGAGCATTGCATGGATGCATCTCTCTAGATTCTAAATACAAAATGGTAAAATCAAATAAATAAGAGCCCTTACTTAGGGGAGATTTTATTTTTCTGGGGTGACGATAAAATATTTTCACAAATAAATGAAATATAATGTGAAGATGGAGACAACCCTAAAAACCAGAGGAGCACAAAAGGCTTAAGAGATACTTGTATTCAGCTTTAAATGATCCATGAAGATTTACAACAGGTCAGTAGGGAGCACATTCCAAGGCTTCTTCTACAAAGTCACAGAGGTGGGAGATAAGAGTGCCAAGTTTTGGAATTAAAAAGTAGGCCAGTTTGCCTGAAACAAAGAGTGTACAAAAGGGAATATAGTGAAATAAATTTAGAAAAGAGAAAAGGGAGTTAGACCGTTAAATGAAATTTCAAAAAGTTCATGGAAAGAAGGAATGACTACTAATTTGAGATGTCATAGAGGGGGTTCTTGGTCATGTGGTAGATGGATTACATGGTCCCTAAAGTCTCAGTCAACTCTGAGGTTCTATAATTCTATTATTCCATAAAAGGTAATCAGACCAAATGCATTTGGGCTTGCTTCCCTTCCTTTTCCTGACAGCTGACTGGCTGGTTATGAACTTGTTGCCAACAGCAGCTCTCAGCTCACATACAAAGCCAATTAAACTATTCTGTTTTTTACACATTGATTCAGATTTATATCTGACCTACTCCTTTAAGATATAGATGACTTCCTATGCTTACAGGAGCCCAGGGAATAGTAATTTAAGTGATCTAATTACACATTTATAATCATTAAGAATACATACTTACTAGGGGCTGCTCAGTGGCTTAATGGATAGAGATCCAGGTCCAGAGATAGGAGTTCTGGGTTCAAATCTGACTTTAGATACTTACTTGGTATATGACCCTGAGCAAGTCACTTAACCCCCATTGTCTCATCCTTACTACTCTTGAGCCTTGTGACTGATACTTAATGTCAATTTTAAAACAGAAATTTAGGGGTTTTTTAAAGGATACATACTAACTAATAAAGGAAGAACAGATATTTTCACAAAGGTTTTAGGTGAAAAACGTTATTTCTATTTTAAATCATACTTTTAGGGACAGCTAGGTGACTCAGTGGATAGAGATGCAGTTCTGGAGAAAGACAGTGCTGGGTTCAAATTTAACGTCAGACACTTCCTATCTGGGTGACCATAAGCAAGTTACTTAGACTTCATTGCCTAGCGTTTGACTCTCCCCTCTCTTAGAATTGAGACTAAGACAGAAGGGTTTAAAAAAAAACACACAAAACCTCAAACCTGCTTTGCCAACTCACCTGTGTAAGGTCTGATTTGTTCCTGCTATAGAAAAACTAATTGATCTTGACCTTTGGGTCCCACTCTCTTCCAAATATCTTTGAATATTATATTCACCCTGTCCTTTTGTTTCAGGCAATATTAGGCAATTCTAGATGAATCTCTTTCTTGCCTTCATATCAACCATCTTCATTAGTCTCTATTTCTTTATTTACTTTTTCAAAGACTCTATGCTTTTCCCTGAATGCTTTCTTTCTACTTTTTCATAGTCTTATGTAGTCTCTCCCCTATCCTAAGGAGAGAGCTCAGCTAAGACATTTTATTTCTCCCTTGATTCTATTATATGTCTGGAAACTCTCATCATCCTATAAGAGTTCATCTGCCTTGGTATTCCACCTAATTACCATCCTCTGCTTCACTGATTCAAGGGTGGAGTCATGAATTCAAAACCTCCGCTTATAGAGAGAGCTCTGCTCAGATACCTCTTCATTTCTACATTGACTATGCTACTATGGGACTCATCTGACTGATTTTTCTACCATTATCCCAATGGTACCCCCTCTTTCTCCATAACCACTGCTTTTTGGCTTTTTTTTCAGGTTGTCCTTCTTTAGAAGGAAGCTCTCTGAGGGCAAGGAATGTCTTTTTTTACATTCATATTCCCAGAGTTTTGCACACTACCTGGTACATAGTAGGCACTTAATCAATGCTTATTAATTATTTTATTTTTAATTTACCATTTTCTTTTATATATAGCATAATATAACATATGATACATAAATACATATGATTTGTTATAAATATACTTATCCAAAAGACAAACATTTCCACCTTAGCTATGTCCAATAACCCAACTTATTCTTTTCCCCCTCCTTCCTGCCTAGCCACCTTCCACAAGAGGGAAGACAGTATGATGTGAGTTGTACATATGTTATCCTACCATGAATATTTCCTTGTTCATCAGGAAAGAAGATACATATTGCCTACACTAAGCAAAAATAAATGGAGGAAATAAAGAATAGTATTTTTCAATTTGGTTTTTCAATTTGCATTTGGACTCCATCTGTTCCTTTGGTGGCAGTGGATATCTTCTTTTTTTTCTCATCAGTCTCTTGAAGTTGTCCTGGATCCTTGCCTTGAAGATAGGAGTTGTCATTCACGATGATCACCATACATTATTGATTCACTGTTTACAGTGTTCTCTTGGTTCTACTCACTTCACCTTGCATCACTTGATATAAGCCTTTATAGGGGTTTTTTTGCGTGTTTATTTTGCTTGTCATTTCTTATGGCACAATAGTATTCCTTTATAATCATACAGTACAACTTGTTCAGCCATTCCTCAACTGATGGATATTCCTTGGGTTTCTCTGCAAGTCTCTACTTCATCTTCTGATGTCACCTCAAAGTATACATATATTATTAGGGGTTAGGAATGTTTAATCCCCCTGGTTGAAAATAATCTTTTTTTTCTGTCTTTGGCTTGGGAGTTAGTCCTTCTAGAGTAGGTCTTGTTTCAGAGAACTAAAACATAGAAGTTACAAAAGTAATATGTGTATTCCTTTAACAGAAATAATTATACAGCAATACTTAAGAAGGATGAGTAGATAAAATAGAAAGCCACCAGATTTAGTATAGAAGAATGGATAGAATACTAATCTTGGTATCTGAATGACCTGTGTTTGAATTTTCCTTCAACTATATTACTAGGGAAGGAGGGAGAGAAAGAAGGAAGGAAGGAAGGAAGGAAGGAAGGAAGGAAGGAAGGAAGGAAGGAAGGAAGGAAGGAAGGAAGGAAGGAAGGAAGGAAGAAGGGAAGGAAAGAAGGAAGGAAGAAGGGAAGGAAGGAAGGAAGGAAGGAAGGAAGGAAGGAAGGAAGGAAGGAAGGAAGGAAGGAAGGAAGGATGGAAGAAGGGAAGGAAAGAAGGAAGGAAGAAGGGAAGGAAGGAAGGAAGGAAGGAAGGAAGGAAGGAAGGAAGGAAGGAAGGAAGGAAGGAAGGAAGGAAGGAAGGAAGGAAGGAAGGAAGAAGGGAAGGAAAGAAGGAAGGAAGAAGGGAAGGAAGGAAGGAAGGAAGGAAGGAAGGAAGGAAGGAAGGAAGGAAGGAAGGAAGGAAGGAAGGAAGGAAGGAAGGAAGGAAGGAAGGAAGGAAGGAAGGAAGGAAGGAGGGAAGGAGGGAAGGAGGGAAGGAGGGAAGGAAAGAGGGAGGGAGGGAGGGAGGGTGGGGACATTAGGAGGAGGGAGGAAAGGTTGGAAAGGTTAGAAGGAGTGAGAGAATTGGGAGGAAAGGAAGGATGGAAGGGGGCAGAAAGACTACCTCAGTTTCACATTTGACTTTTAAAACAAATGGAACTGGCTATACTTATTTCTTTTAGGAGGACTTCTGCTGATCTAATGAAAATTCAATGTCTCAGGGCAACCTCACTCTGATAGCCTGGTGAAGAGTTAATAATATCTAATAAGAAGTTTAATTGGATACATGTCAAAATGACTCACATTAGGATAAACTAATAAACTCTTCTTATTTTTAGCTTATCCATGCATAAATATAACCTCTGGCACACTCCATTACTTTTAAAAGAACTCTCTGTTTTTTTTTTAAATATCCACAAGGCAAGCAGAAAGAAAAAAAAAGATTAAAAATCGTTTTCAATTCTATAGACCTCAGGCCTGGTTGATTTTAACCCCTGCCCTCCCAAAAGAAAGCAGTTAATATTTCCTCCACCCTGATCTCCTAAAACAGCTGTGCTTTTTTATTGTTTGAATAAATGAGTAGTTAAAAATAAGTATTGTAGCGGGTGACTATACAAGTGAAATGTGGGCACACTGCCCTGCTAGACCTCTCTCCATGTACAGATAGTTCTTTACTTGTGAACGGATTGTGTCTCAGAAGTTGGTATGTTTGGAATTCAGAACACATTTTTCCCATAGAAACAGTGTTTTATATGTTGTTCCAGTTCATAGACCAAAGCACAAAAGCATATTTCACCCATGATGGGATTAGAATTATAGTAATACTATCAAAGGACCTAATCCTTGACTGTTTCCATAGGAAAATGTGTCCACAATTCCACATGGGGACATCAGGATCCCAGACTAAGAGACAGATAGAACCACAGTGACCATCTCTCCATTTCAAGCCTCTCATTTTACAGATGAGCAAACATAGGTCCGGGGAGATCGAAGGACTTACTCAACATGACACAAGTGGTAGCAGTCAGAGGTAGAACTTGATCCTAGATCCTCTCACTCTGGAGCCCCTGATCTCTCCACTGAAAGAGTAACATATGCATACTTCTAAGGTGAGGTGGCAGCTTCTATTCTCCTTACATTTTATTACAACCCAGCTGTGGGCATGTGAACAAAGCCAGCTTTCCTGGGTATTTCTGGTGTTAGGTATTTCCAAAGCCTGAGTGGGGGGTAAAGGATAAGGATAGAGACTTTGATGTGAAGAATATTGAGAAAAGCAGCTCTTCTGTCCTCAGACTCCCAAGGGATACTTCTTGCTTTCAGACAAGTAATCAACAAGCATTTATTAAGCACCAACCATGTACCAGTAAATGTATCTCTGGGGATACATGTGTAGAAATGAAATCTTGTCCTCAAAAAGCTTACATTATTGTATTAAAAAAGTCAACCTAATTACAAGACTTAGAAAGTAGGTGGAAATTAGACCCAGAGAGGCAGCTGCATGGTACTATGGATAGAATACCAAACCTGGAGTCTGACAGACAAGGCCAAATCCAGCCTCAGAGACTTACTAGATACATGACCCTAGACAAGTCACTTAACCCTGTTTTTCTTCACCTGTAAAATAAGCAGGAGAAGTAAATGGCAAACTACTTCAGTATCTTTGCCAAGGAAGTCCTAAATGGGGTCACAAAGATTAAGACAAGACTAAAAGATGACTAAACATCAAAAAGTCACCTGTAGAAGGTATAATTTGAGGTTCTTGAAGGAATCCAGGAAATTAAGAGGTAAAGATAATAAGGAAAGATCATTGATATACTAGCTATAGCATAAAGAGCAGAAAAAGAAACTGAAAGAACAAGACCAAGCAATGATACTCTTTGCAGATGATATAATGGTATACCTAGAGAATCCTAGGGAATTAGCCAAAAAACTAATAGAAATAATTGACAACTTAGCAAAATTGCAGGATACAAAAATAAACCCACATAAATCATCAACCTTTCAATGAACAAGGAAGTCTAACAACAAGAGCTAGATGAGGAAATTCCATTCAAAATAACTAGGGAAGGGGGCAGCTAGGTAGCTCAGTGGATTGAGAGCCAGGTCTAGAGAGGGGAGGTCCTAGGTTCAAATCTGACCTCAGACACTTCCCAGCTGTGTGACCCTGGGCAAGTCACTTGACCCCCATTGCCTAGCCCTTACCACTCTTCTGCCTTGGAGCCAACACACTTCCAAGATGGAAGGTAAGGATTTAAAAAAAATAATAAATAAATAAAAATTTAAAAAATCACTAGGCAATATAAAATGCCTGGGGATATACCTACCAAAACAAGTCTAGCAACTATATGAACACAATTAAAAACACTATTCACACAAATAAAATGAGCCATAAACAAATGGAAAAACATTAATTGCTCATGGATAGGCTAAGATATTGTAATAAAAACAAGTCCTACCTGAATTAATTTGCCTACTCAGTACCATACCAATTGAACTGCCCAAAAATTACTTCATAGAGTTGGAAAAAGTAACACCAAAATTAATCTGGAAGAAAAAAGGCTAAGAATATCAAGGGATTTAAAGAAAAAAATATGAAGGAAGGAGGCCCCATACCAGATCTCAAACTATACTATAAAGTAATAATATCACAATAATCTAGTACTGCTTAAAAAAAGAGAGAGAGTAGTGGATCAAATGGAATAGGCAACTCACAGTAGTTAATATCCATAGCAATTTAGTGTTTGATAAACCCAAAGGTCCAAGCTGGGGGGAAGGGGACACTCACTATTTGACAAAAACTGCTAGGAAAACTGGAAAACTATATGGCAGAAACTAGGCATAGATGAACATATTATACCATACACCAGGATAAATTCAAAATGGATACTTGATCTAAAAATAAAAGTTGCCATCATGAACATTAGAGGAACATAGAATAGTCTGCCTATCAGATTTAGGGATTAAAGAAAGAATTTATGATCAAACAAGACATAGAGAACATTACAAAAATGAAATTGATCATTTTGATTAAATTTAAAAAGTTTTTTACAAACAAAACCAGTGCAACTAAGAGTAAAAGGAAAACAAAAAATAATTGGGGGGGCATCTTATAGCAAGTTTCTCCGACAAAGGTTTCATTTCTCAAATATATAGTGAATTGAGTCAAATTCATAAGACTATAAAGTATTTCACAATTGAAAAAATAGTCAAAGGAGGTGAAGATGCTGTTCTCAGAGGGAAGAAATTAAAACTTGACCTGGTGAGATGGATAGATAAGGGAGAAGATTTAAAGAAACCCTGTGAAGGCAGAATTGGACCTATAGGGCAAGAGTAAGGAGTAGAGAATGACCTAGTGGTTGTAATTCTGCGTAACATTGTCACCCCAATTCACAGAATGTGGGAGCAAAGAGACATTTAGGGTGAAGTGCAGGATGAGAGATGCAGGCAGGCAATGGAATCTTACCCCAAGTGAATTGTCCAGGCTGGCCAGGTCTGGTAGTGACTGCAGGGGGAGGGGGATCAGGGAATGGGATGCATAACGTTAGTATCAGAGATTCTCTTCCTCTTACTACAGCCAATTCTCCCATCTAGCCATTCCTGGACAAGTTAGCAAATGCTTAGGAATGTAGAAAGAAGGAAACCAATAAATCAATTAATTGAGCATTTTAAGTACCTGTTTTGTGCCATGCATTGTGCTATCTGATGGAAGACAAATAAAAACGCCCCTGTCCACAAAGAGTTTAATTTCTAGGGGAAAGGAGCAAGAGACGGTGGTCTTATGGCTCCTGTGCCCCAGCCAGGGCATCCACTGGGTTATCTGTTTGAATTTTTTTTTTAAATGGGTTCCATGAGGTGGTTAAGTAGGAAGCTAACTGTATATTCAACTTGGAGTGTACAGAATGCCCAGTGGTGACTATGGAAGTGATGCTCACTCCCTCTGGGCAGCTAACATGGACCTGCCTTTACAAAGCTAGAGTTGTGATGCAGCCAAAGTTTGATCTCAGAATTCCCCCTTCTAGTTCTCAGCTCCTCCCTCAAGTGTTTCTCATGATGTCACCTGAGGGTTCAGGGCACTGAGGGCCGAGCCAGAGGATGGGAAGAGAGAGATCCTTCCCTACACCAAGCCCAGAATATTCTAGAAAAAGCGAGGAAAACCCAAGAAAGCAAAACTAGCTTTAGGGAGGGTTTTTTGGCACCAAACAGAAGGAGCAGCCACGGACATGCGAACCGAACTTAAAGGAAGAGGAAGAGTCAGACTGACTTCTCTGGGAAGTGAAGGGAGTGAAGTAGAAAACCTAGTCCTTCCCTCGCCCCATCCCTCTTTGCACACAGGCCAGTTAGTTGGAGCTGGATGGAGGGACCAAGACAGTCACATTCCGAAAGAAGAAACTAAGGTCTCCTATCGCGACAGGAAAGCCTGACTTTCCAGTTCGAAACCTTGATTGGAACGGGGAAGGAAAAATGGAAGAATGGAGAAGCCAGGAGCAGAAGGCCCAGAGAAGGAAGGAAGGGTCCGAAGGAGCCTGATTAGAAGATGGATAAGGTCTTGGCTTTTACTGTTAGTTATTTCTGCTTTGCGTCTTCCTCTGACTTCTTCCATGGCAAGACGCAGTCCAAAACAAAAGGAAAGAGAGAAAGAGAGAAAGAGAGAAAGAGAGAAAGAAAGAAAGAAAGAAAGAAAGAAAGAGAGAGAGAGAGAGAGAGAGAGAGAGAGAGAGAGAGAGAGAGAGAGAGAGAGAGAGAGAGAGAGAGAGAGAGAGAGAGAGAGAGAGAGAGAAAGAGAGAAAGAAAGAGAGAAAGAAAAAAGTTTGCCAATGGGGCGCTAGCTCTTTTGCTGGAGGGCGGAGGAGGGTGGGATAAGGGATCCCGCTTTCCAAGTAGCCCTACCCAAATAGGGAAGCTTCTCGCCATTTTCCTAACTCCACAACTCTAAAAATTTCTTGCCTCTTCGGATAATCCAGAAGAGCAGAGATCGCCACCGAGATACAATTCTAGCCGAAACAGCTCTCCTGGGATTGCTCTCACCACTCCCCCCACCCCACCTCACCTCACTCCCACCCCTACCCTCAAAGCACTTCTTGCAGTTCCCGTCTTCCTCCTTTCCCCCCTCTTCCTAAGGGAGAAGGAGGGAACAGCTTACAGTTCGGTGATTCACTGAAGAGGGGAAGCTGTTGTGGGGGGCGGGGGAAAGGGGCGGAGGGAACAGCCCCAAAGTGCCAAATAAAAAGGGCTAGTCGACAAAACGCACGCAACTCTCAGCCAGCGCAAGCGGCTGCACGAGTAGCCAGGTGGGGGCAAAATTGGCTTAGCTGACTCGCTGGCTCCTCTGTGTGGCTGCAGCCCAGTTTGGGGAGGGTCCCTGGGCACCTCACGGGCCTGGGCACGTTGGGGCAGATGCACTTTTCCCCCTACCCAAGTCCACCTCCCCAGCTGAGGGGACTCTTCCCAACCTTCTTTTAGAAACTTGGGGTGGAAGGAAGAGAGAAGTAGGAAGTAGTTTTCCCCACACCCCCTCACCCCACTTTTAGTTTATTTCCCCCTGGTGAGTGTCAAGGATATCGAGAAAACGCAGAAAGAGGGAGGGGAACCAGAAAGCAGTGGAGAAAGTGATCAGGCAGCCTGCGGTCCTCTTGGAACCCCAGAGCGTCAGTTGCAAAAACGGCATAGTCTTGCCAATGTGGGATGAGGGGCAGAAGCTAAGGAAAACTCTCCTCGGATCGCTATATTCTTAAGGAGAGGGCACCCATCGGAGGGTAGGTGTTACTGCCTATCCCCCATTGCTGCTGAAGGATGTTGGGACCTTGGCATCCAAAAAGTCCCAGCTCTGGGCTGACTTTGTCTCCTTTCTCCATGAAGCTTTTTTGAGGGAGGGGTGTGAGTCTTTTGTTGTTATTGTCCCCACTTTGAGAGAGGATGTTGGGAGGAAAATAAGTAGAAAACAGCCTTCTCCCACCTTGGTCCCCACTTTCATTCTGCTCATGCAGCACTTCAGGAAGATACAGACAAAGTCATTGAAGTTGATGTCAAATAGGATGAACCCCCGCTTTTCTGCAGGGTCCACCCTGTAACTGCCTGAATGACCTTCTGTCTGCATGTTTTTGCCCAAGGTGGCTTGGAGGGTACTGCTTGAGCTCCGCAAACTAGACTCTGGAAGGGGTGCATGGCCCCCAGGGGTTGCCCGGGGCCGCAGCCGCCTCTGCAGCCACAGCCACTGCCACCGCCAGCAACTGGGATCTGGCAGGGGAAAATGTTAGCCATGGGAGCGCTGACAGGCTTCTCTGTGCTCAGCCTCCTTACCTATGGCTACCTGTCCTGGGGCTATGGCCTGGAAGAGGAAGAGGAAGGGACTACAGCCAGACCCCCCCACGCTAGAGAGGGGCCAGAGTCCAGCTCATCTGCAAGCTCTCAGCCTCATATCGTGTTCATCCTAGCTGATGACCAGGGATTCCGAGATGTAGGATACCACGGATCAGAAATCAAGACGCCCACTCTGGACAAACTCGCTGCCCAAGGGGTTAAACTGGAAAACTACTACGTCCAGCCTATTTGCACACCGTCCAGAAGTCAGTTTATCACTGGAAAGTAAGTTGTACTGCTTTTGTTTATTTTTTTCGCGCTCTGAGCAGCTTAAACACGAGAAGTTGGGACCTCCAAAAGGAGCAATGAAAACGGGGCAATGATGCAAGCAATGATGTGTAAAGAGCCAGTGTCATTGTGTGTAATTAAAGGGGCCCCAGTGATTGTCTTGAACATTTTCTCCCCTTATTCCTCTCTCTTCCTTCATCCACTTCCCTAAATAACGATCTTTACAATGTAGAATGAAGTTATCGTTTAACCCCTTGGCCACATGCCAGAGAACTCTAAAAGGTACATCTTAAGCCTTCAAAAGTCTGCCTTAATTACTGAGCGGACTTAAACTCTGCTTCCACTGTCATTCTGGATCTTGATGGATTTCCCCATTTCGAGTTAAGGAGAACTAATCTGAAAAAACATTAAGTTCTATCTCTGGCGAACCTAACTCAGAATGGATAGATCCCCAAAGCGCTACAAAATTAATTCTGAATGTGCCTGCCGCAACAGAGGCTGCCTAGTGGGACGGTCTTATTTCCAAGACCAACTGTCAAAACTCATGCATATGCACTTAGTGGTACATTTTTCAAAAGAGACAAAGTTTGGTCTCAGATTTTCAGTTGTTCCTCAACCGTCTGGCATTGGTGTGACTTACCTCAAAGCATTAAGCATTTGCTTGTCTGGGTGCTAAAGTTAAGCCTTATAAATGTTGATGTCATTCTCCTACATAGCAAAGTCTGCTTTTCAAGCACTTTCTAAATCACTGCTCACTGGCCATGTAAATGTTGCATTGTAAAGGACCAATTTAGAGTGCTGTTTCTCCATTGCTGCAGTATAAATGCAATTAGTCAAAAAAGGTTTGGATGCCACAGTTGGAGCAGTGAAATCGAACTAACCTGGAAGACTTAGAAGGAAGCCCTGAATAAGTAATTAATCCATTTTGAGAATTGCAGAATAAAATCCTCCCCTGGTTGAAGTCTCTCTGTTTGCCTTGTGATTTCAGTTGCAGTGAACCTTTGCTTCATAGTGAAATTGTTTTTGGATTTGGATCCTATGAGAGTAGCCAGTATTCATTGGAAAAATAAAGCCTATTTTGTAGGAATCTATGTCCTGCAGTCTTTCTGCTTACAACATGATTTCCACTGCTTTGCAAACTGTCAGAAACTTAACATTTCTGCCAGAAAAAAAAATGATGCTCATCTTTACCCTCTTTTGAGAGAGAAAAAAATCATGTGGAAATTTTACTTGCACTTTGTGGTTACTTTAAAAGTTAACACATCATGTGAAAGAAAGAACAAATAGTTGGCTGGGAAACAAGAAGTCCATCTACTGGACCAGCAGAAAACTTTGGCAACTCAGTTCCTAACCTCTTCCCTCTCACTGACCTTTCATTCTTGTTGGGGTATTTTTGTTCTTGGACCATAAACTACCTGAATGGTAATTATGACTTCGTGAGGTATTTGAAGAAGTTCAGCTCTCTCCAGACAGTCAGTCAGCAGTGCTTGGTAAAATAGTACTTTTAAAGGAAGATATTTTTCAAAAAAAGGCATGTGGTCAAGGTTCTTCCAGAAGGGATAGATACAGTGTAGGGGGAAGAATGCTGGATTTGGGACCAGAGGTCTTGGGCTCAAATCCCAGCTTTGCTCATTACTGATGGTCTGACTTTGGATAAGTCACTTAAGTCCTGGGCCTCACTTTGTAAATGAGGAATTTGGACTGGACGACCTCCAAGGTCCCCCGCCCAGTCCTAAATCAATGGTCAGTAACTAGAAAAGGAAAGGAAATAGAAGAAATATGTATGTATACACATACAATGCAAATTATTGTTCTAAAATGAGAAAAGAAATATACATATATGTACACACATAATATAAATTGTCAAAATAAAAATGTATAGACATATATGGAAATATTACATATTTTACAGCTAAAATTCAGATATAAAACATAAAAAGAGACCTTTTACCTATATACATTAGACTTTGAACTCCTTGAGAGTACAAACTATTCTTTGCCTTTATGACACATAGTAGGTGCTTAATAAATCCTGATTGGTTGATTGATTGATTATATCATGATTCCAGAGCTGATAAAAAATCTCAAGAGCTCATCTCATCTACTCTCTCATATTAAACATGAAGTAACTGAGGACCAGGGAGTATAATTGACTTTTCAAAGTTTACATAGCCAGTAATTAAGAGTGTGGAAGTATAAGAAAAAAATAAACTGAAATAATTAACGAAATCATTTTTACAGACTTTTTGTATGCACCATCAAAAGATGATTACATAACTATTTTAAGCAGCTGAAATTTTCAGTTCCACAAGATGTGCCTGTATAATAGGCTGAGAAAAGAATCATTTATTACTAGCAAGGCTGAAAATTTAATACAGATACTTTAACTCTCCTAGTTGATAATTCAACAAACTTTCTGAGAAAAGAAACTTCCACACTGGGCACCCACAGCTGGATTTTACTTTCCTGTAGTCTTCAACGAATAGAGTTGAAGGTTTTTTGGTTTTTTTAACTTACATTTTTCTTTTAAGGAGATTTGCTGGAAGGCATAAAAGTTTCCTTTACATGAACAAGGAATAAAGAAAGGAAGTGGTTTGGGGAATCTAGTTCTGGACAACATATTACTAAAGGGGAGCCAGACAAATATTGTCATTTGTCCTTTCCATGAGAATGAGTGGCAAGAGTGGTTTATGCTTCCTGGCTCCTATAAAAAGGAAATAAGGGGGCAATGAAAGTCTAACTATTAAATCCAAATTATGCCGATGATAAGTTAGGTAGCTAAAGGGACAGAAGATCCAAATGCCTTTGAGTCCTACAAAGGAACAGTGTGTGTAAATTATCCAAGTTTTAGTTCAGTCTGCCGCTATATTTAATTTGGGGTTATCAAAAGTGTCTTTGTTGTAGGATGATCTTATAGCCTCCATAGCAAAGCCCTTCTGAATATTCCAGGTTTTAAAAAATAGAAGCCGCTCTCCTCTATTGCAAAAAAATCTGTAACTGATTCCAGATTTCTATAACAATTCAGAACTTTTCTGCTTGCCAGTACGGGTGAGTGACTCTGGGAGTGAGTCAGTTAGCCTGTCAACAAGTATTATTCATTGTGAGCAGAGCACTGCACTGAAGGGATTGGAGCTATTCAAGAAAGAGAAGATAGAGTCCCTGTCCTGTTACAGGAGCTACTAATCTGTTTGTGAGATGAAAGCTCTATTGAAAAAGCATGTTGCATGAGTCTTTCCTTCCTGTTATTTCCTCCTGGATTTTGTTATGGCTATTGCTCTTGCAAGTGTCAGTCAGTGGTGGTGGTCCTCTGTTTTAGAAGAGAATCAATGACATCATGAGGGTGATGTCTTGACTAGAGTTTGAGTTGGACATAAGTGAGGCAGAGTTGCACAAAATCATCAGCTTCCCTCTTTCTTGCAGTCATCCAAGTCCTGGGACAAGACAAAAGTCAGGAACACTGAGGAATGTCAAGGATTATGGTTTAAAAAAAAAGAAACAATTTTTGAATTGTGTTCTCATCTTGGTATCTGTCTTAGTAATATCTCAGTAAATAAGTGAAGAAATAATTTTAATGAAGAATTCCAGTTTTTTAGTGGAATAAAAGGATTAAATATGCAAGATTTGTGTAAATAAAAATCTTTTATCCTAAGGTGGTAACTTTGTCTTTTTAGTAGGTGCTAAATGAAAATCCATTGTATTGGAAAGTTTGTTGAATTATCAACTAGGAGAGTTAAAGTATCTGTATTAAATTTTCAGCCTTGCTAGTAATAAATGATTTAAAAATCTTTACCTTCCATTTTAGAATCAATATTGAGTATAAATTCCAAATGTGGGAGAGAAAGAAGGGCTAAGCAATGGGTTTAATGGGGTTAAGTGACTTATCTAAGGTCACACAGCTAGGAAATGTCTAAGCCTAAATTTCAATCTGGAACTTCTCATCTCTAAACCTGACTCTCAGCCCACTAAGACACCTAGCTGCCCCTTAATAATATATTTTTTAAAAATACATTTTACTGATGTCTTTTATCTTTACCACACAGTTAATTCCTGCCCTTTCGGATCAAAAAAATTTCTTGGGATAAAGGGGAAGAAACAAACAAACAAACAAAACCCTAGCATTTTTTAAACTGACTTCTATGTTCTAAGAAGACACTGCCCTAAGCACTTTAGAAATTACTTTCATTCAGTGTAAGCAAAATAATTTGATAGAAAGAAAAATAATTAAGCAAAATTATCAGATATAAGGTATCTCTTTGATGATGCATAAAATATTCTCCCCTAATAATCTCCCCATTCTGACATATGCAAAAAGATATGTTTTATAGTTTAAAAATAGGATATATTTCTATTTTATTTTATTTTTATAAGTTTGGAGAGATCCCTAATTGACTCATTTAACTTTCAAGCAATTTACAGACTTTAATATGCCAGAGAAGTTGCTTATCTTCATCAAGGGAGAACATTTCCAGGCTCAAAACTTCCAATACCAATAAAATTCCAAGTACAACTCATCTTCCCAAAATAAAAAAAAAAGTTAAAGGAGCTCATAATAATGTGTATTTGAAACAGTTTAATTGACTTGGTTTCTACCAGATGTACCTTGTTGCACTATTTTTGTTTGGAAGGGAAAAATCATGAAATGTAATTAATTCCTGAAGTTGCAAATCAAGGAGCTAAAAGAAGATACTGATGAATCAACAAAAAGGTACAATTCACAATATTACATATTGTAGCTCAAGAGCATCAGGCAAGGATGAGATCATTCTAAAACTTAGATTATTCAATTGTATTTTTACTGCTACTGCTGAAAGGCAGGAGAAAAGAGGTCCTAAATTCTGTATTACACCATTCATATGATCAGAGAGATCTAATTAGAAGAAAATTTGACTATTATTTAATGTCTGTATGTGATGTCTTCCCACTTATCTATATTTTTATCTCAATACCAATATCCAAAGGCCTAGAACAATATTCTCGACGTAACAGATTATCACTAAATAATGCATTAAAAAACTAACATAACATATATTTAAATCTTAAAAGTTAAGTAAACTAAGACAATAAATCTGTGCATCCTTTGGCATAATCTTTAAAAAGCTGGAATGGCTAGAAGTTTGAAAGTCTCAAAGTATATTGGAAAAAATGGCCTTATATTTACTTTCAAAGGTTCCTAGGCACAGATCAAAAGGAACAATTAGATCATCAATAATGCTTGGGAAACTACTACCTATTCCTAATTGATCAGAGATGTTTTCACATCCTTTGAATTATGATCAAATAACCACGGGCAGACAGTTAGGATCAAATCCCCTGGTTTGAAATAAATCTTCTTTAAAAGGATACCCTTTGAAGTGTTTCCTCACTCAGGTAATTCTGTCCAGTTTCCTGAATAGGTGTTCTGCAAGTGGGTGTTTATCCAGGTGCTAGAGGCTGAGAAGTTTCCTTGTTTCTTACAAACAATATTTCCCAAGAGATCAAAGCTGCCTAGTTGGAAGGTAAGCTCTTAGACATCAGGTTGAAAGAATATTTTGAATTGAATTGTATTCATACTTTTTATTTGGATGGTTCAGATGATATCCTGGATCCAATTTTGGTTTAAGATGGAATTAATTTAATTTTATATAGTTTTAGTCTATAGGCATGTTTTGGTATAATTTTGGTTGAAATGTATATTTTCTATATTATAGAGATTCCCTTAGCGTTTAATTCAAGAACCATTAAAAAAAATCTTCCTTCCACCCCATGTATGGTAGTAGTAAATTTCCTAAAATATAAACTTGGCATAATTATAATATTGATTTATTTCATCAACCAAAATATGTTTGTGTTTCAAACAAGAATGAAAGAAAAAAGAAGAATGAGTGAAGAATTTTTTGTGACCACAGTTTTACATATTTGGCAAAATCCTGTTAAATAGAAATAGAAGAGAGGCAGGAACAAGAAATGGGGGCATTAGTTAATTAGTGATAATAGTAGTACTAAGATACAGATGAGTAGTTACGTCTAATGTCAAAACTATCAGAACTAAATGTACACTTTTGTGTATTACTTGTTATCTATACTGATAATATTATTGTCTAAAGCTAGCTCTATATAGTCATGGGAGGATTAACCCTACTGGGGGTTCCAGTCAGAAAAATTAATTTGCTGAGACCTTATAAAGAATGACACATGAGTAATGGACTAGTTGCATTACTCCCATCGAACATGACTGGAAGTCCTTTTTGGTGATCTCATCTCCTGTGACTTTGTTACCTCTATGCACAAGACTCTAAGATCTACATATCTAGCCCTCTATATCTCTTCTCAACTCTAGTTCTGCATTCACCAACTACTTATTGCAATTACTTATTATCTGGTTATTCCATCAACATCCCATCAACAACAATTAAAATAGAATTCGCTAACTTCACCCAATAAACCTGTTCCACTTCTGAACTTTCCTGTTTCTGCAGAAATCACTTTCATACATTTTCAATATCAAAGTCATCCTTGATTTCCCTCTTTCCCACTATCCAATCTAGTCATGTCCTACTTTTCATGATCCCATTTGGGGATTTTGTGATAGATATATGGAGTGGTTTGCTATTTTCTTCTCTGATTCATTTTACAGATAAAGAAATTGAGACAAACAGGGTTAAGTGACTTTCCCAGGTTCACACAGCTAGTAAGTATCTGAGGTCAGATTTGAATTTAGGAAGATGAATCTTCCTGACTCCAGACTCAGTACACTGTGCACTATATCATCACCTACCTGTCCTCTTGTAGCATCTCCCTGTCTCCATGACCTCAGCGTCTCATAGGTAAACTTTTGCCTTATGTATATAGAACTAGGTCTATGTTGTTTTACCAACTACTTTTCCATTAAAATAACCCACTTTTCTTTCCAGCTTTTTTGTGTCTTCTCCATCACACTTCATCACACATCCGACCCCATTACTCTTTATACTTGTCCTTTTTTGAATCTATACTTAAAAATCTGGCCTAGGTGGGCAGAGAACTCTCTTTCCAGACATGTCAGCATTTTATCATAACTTTTCATTTGTTCAGCCAAATTATTTGTAGCTGTATTTCAGGGATGTATTTATCAGTGTTGCCAAGAATTTTTAATTCATCATCCAATTTAAAATTTCAAGAGTAAAGATCATAAGCTAGTTTTCTTTAAGCTTCTTGAAATCTGATTTCTAAGGTCTCAGGTACAATCATACTTATCATCATCCTTCTTGGTTATAAACAGATAGCTCCTTGGATACTTCCTTCAAAATTTCCCAATGCTTTCACCTCAATCAAACGGTACTCTCTTATAGGTCAGAATCAGTAAAAATAATAATTATTATGTCTGTTGACAAACTTTCAGAGATAAAATGTGAACCAAAAAAATCAAAAATTGGTTAGCTGCTTTGGTTTTCCTTTTTGTTGGTTATTTTTGACAGTGAAACTTTTCACCACACACACACACACACACACACACACACACACACACACACATACACATGTCTGATGATACACGTGTCTCATCTCATGTGAGAGTATTTTCCTTTCTTACTTTGGGTGACTCCATTTGCAGGATCAGACCAGAAATAAATAAGTAATTTCTCCCTTTCATTGTTCAGCTTAAATGACTCAGTCAAATGATTCTGAGTCTGTCATTTCATCTATAAAATGGGAGTGTTGGACCAAATGATCTCTATATTTCTTTATTAGTAAAGAATCTCTCAGCTTGTTGCTGGGATTCAGCAGTTTAGACTCTTTTCTCTCTCTTTCTCCCCTTTATGTTTTCCACTCACCTTTCATCTTCTGGAATCCTTTATCTAAAAATACTGAATTAAAATGTTTTAGAGTAGAGGGTAATAATTCTGGGAGTAAGTGGAAGAGAAGGAAAAAATAAAAGAAAGTTTTAGCAAAATATTTATTTATTGTGACCGCAGACCTGGCATATAATGAGGGGGTTCTATGATTTCTAGCAATATACTTTACTAGTTTTGCTTTTCTTATTTATATTCTCTTAGTAGCAACAATTTTTCAATAACAAAAACATTTTGTTTATCAACTCTGTACCACATATGAAAACATTTGATTTCCTTTCCATTTAGTTTTAATTCAATGGAATGAAATTTATTAAAACAAGTATAGCAAACAAACAATGATAGGGGTATTGGTAACTATGATGTTATTTTACTTGGCCCCAATCAGGCTGTTGCTGAGTACTGTCTAGAGAAAGGACTGTAATGCCATTAGAGAGGCCTCATTTGGACAGGGCCATCTGCAAGGCTTATAAGAGTGTTGAGGAGTATCCAGATGCAAGTGGAAAGTAAGATGAGGTCAATTACCACAGTCAGGCCAGAGCCAGAGACCTGTCCAAGGTCTGGAAATATAGGATGGCTGGGAAGTGTAGAGAGTCAAAGTATAAAATAGACTTGGTCTAAAATCAAGTAAGATAAAAGGAACTCTAGGATATCTGAAATGAGTTTATGTTTATATATATATATATATATATATATATATATATATGTATGGTAAATGGGCATACTCCCTTTTGAGGTTTACTTTTGGGGGCTGACCTCACTTGCCTTCATTGTCTATATAAGTTTCAGATACAGTCTACCCTTGTTGACATTTTGCAAATGGGACAGAAGAAGGACTTTGAGAACTACATTCCTGCAATACAGGTGAAAATAATTTGGCTGAACAAATGAAAAGTTATGATAAAATGCTGACATGTCTGGAAAGAGAGTTCTCTGCCCAACTAGTCCAGATTTTTAAGTATAGATGCAAAAAGGACAAATACAAAGAATAATGGTGTCAGGAAGTCTGATGTGATATATATAGATATATATAGATATATACATGAATCAATATGAATCAATCTATTAATTTTTGTTCAGCTGTAAAATTAGGGTGACAAGAAAAATGGAAGAGAGAATGAACAGTAAATTCCACCCTCAGGGGTATGAATAGAAATCTGTATACTTTATTTTTTCCACATATCCTATATTCCAGAGATAGAGATTTTCTTCCTATTTTTCCAGCATAATATTCCATTTACCTACTGTGACTATCCCCCCATGCCTGGAATGTTCTCCCTCCTCATCTCCACCTTCTAATTTCTCTAGTTTTCTTCAAGGTTCAGCTTGAATATGTCTTTCCAGCCTTCCATCTTCCCTCTCCCTCCCTCTCTCTCTCTCTCTCTCTCTCTCTCTCTCTCTCTCTCTCTCTCTCTCTCTCTCTCTCTCTCTCTCTCTCTCTCTCTTTCTCTCTGTGTCTCTCTCTCTGTCTATGTCTCTCTGTCTCTGTCTCTGTCTGTCTGTCTGTCTGTCTCTCTCTCTCCATACCCCATCCCCTTTTTGCATGTCCTTCCCATTTTATGTTTTAAATAAAGGCAAGATGACTACTTGTCAGTGTTTAAAAATCTAACTTTCAGATTTCTAGTGTTGGACAACTGGCTAGGAACCCACATCCAGGTCTTTCCTGTAGTTTATCCCACTCTCTGAAAAGTGACAAGAATATTACATTAGGTTTCTGGATACCTGAATTCTATTTTTTGACTCTACAACCAATTAGCTCTGTGGCCCTGGGAACTTATTGGGAACAGGGAGTTGGATTGGATTAGGTGTCCTCAGAGGTTCTTTTCCAATTCAAACAATTCATGTTTGTAAACATGAATGGGCTTGTTATTGTGGTTTGATTGTTTTTTATTTTTTACTTGAAAGCATGGATTGATAATATATACAAGATTATCATTTGTTTTCTTTCCCAAGACCAGTAACTTTCTTTATTATAAATGGAAGACATATTAAACAAACCAACAACCAGTTGGAAAAAAATAGCGAAATTTTAGAGCCTGGGAAAAATGTGCTCTCCCTCTCTCTCTCTCTCTCTCTCTCTCTCTCTCTCTCTCTCTCTCTCTCTCTCTCTCTCTCTCTCTCTCTCTCTCTCTCTCTCATCTCTCTTTCCCTCTCCCACCCACTCTCCTTCCTCCCCACACCCCTCTCTCATAGTTGGAGAGCCTTTCATTAATATACAATGAAAATATTTTATTTTTACTCACTTTGGCAAAATATAACCTGGATTTTACCTGAAACATCCAGGTTTATTATGGAAAAGAAGAAATACACAAACAACTTCCCCGCACAATACAAAAATAGAAATAGGCTTTAAATCTTAGCTGGAAGGATTTAGGTTGAGAATAAGATGAATAATAATATAGATAATTATAGCTTCAGCTGTTAATTGTGCAAATTTCAGCCATGCCAGTAATCATCTTAGTCCCAAAAGCATTTGAAAGGATGTTTTATCTTTAGCTCCCCAAAATGAATTAAACACAGGTTACCATCATTCTAGATATAAACAGATTAATCTACTAGATTTTACATGTTATGGGGATTTTATGCAGCTGGACAGCTGATTAATTGCAAGCCCCCATATATGATTTGAGGAAATTAGATGCAAGATGGGATCGAAAGGCATCAATTGTATCTCAGATCTTTTTAGACTCTTCCCCCCCTTCCCACCCCCAGTAGTTTTTCACACATAATATCATTCAGTGCTTTTCACGTTAATGTAGTAAATGTTTGTTGAATACCTGAATGAATGAATCTTGCATTCATATTGCCGAAGTCACCATAAACTAGATTTTCTAAAGTAGGAATGGATTTTTCCTATAATTACAAGAATTACAAGAGAGGAAAATGAGGCACAGAATTTAGCTGGTTTGCCCACATCTATGACTTATGAACAATTTTTTTTGAGAATCTTAAATTGAAGTTAAATTACAAGTAAAATAGTGATAATGGGGGGCAGCTGGGTAGCTCAGTGGATTGAGAGCCAGGCCTAGAGATGGGAGGTGCTAGGTTCAAATTTAGCCTCAGACACTTCCCAGCTGTGTGACCCTGGGCAAGTCACTTGACCCCCATTGCCTAGCCCTTACCACTCTTCTGCCTTGGAGTCAATACAGAAGGTAAGGGTTTAAAACATAGTGATAATGATAGCATCTACCTCCCAAATTGTTTTTAGATTTCCCAAAGTACTTAAAAAATCTTAAAATTCTAGAGGGAGATTAGGTACCATTATTGTTGTTGCTCAGTCATATCTGACTGTTTTTGGCCCCATTTGGTGTTTTCTTGGCAAAAAAATATTGGGAAGTGGCATGTCATTTCCTTCTGCAATTCACTTTACAGATGAGGAAACTGAGACAAACAGGGTTAGCAATTTGGGAGGTAGATGGCTCTCAATCCACTGAGCTACCCAGCTGCCCCCCATTATCACTATTTTACAGATGAGGAAACTAAAGGTGATAGGTTAAATGACTTGTGCAGGGTCACATATCTAGTAATTGTTTGAGACAGAATTTAAATTCAGATCTTCTTGCCTCCAAATCCAACACTATCCACTACACTACAAAGATGCCACTAAATTAGCTGATCCCAACATCCATTTTATCTATAATTTAACTTCAATTTATAGTTACTCCTACACTAGCAGCATAACAATAAGAACTCTTAAATAATAAAAATGGAAAATAGAAACTGCTAGGATAACTCAGCCTTGTTAAAACACAGCGCATCATAAAATAAAACCAATAAGATTCTCAAAAAAAATTCCTCAACACTAAATTTTACCAGATTGAACCTTTTTTCTTAAACTAACATCACTGTCAAAATATATGGTCATGGCATAGTCTACCCTCCCTCTTTTTTAAAAAACAACCTATACTTCATTGATTTATAAGTCCTGGAATTAAGTTATATTGTTGTTGCCAATTTTTCTTTGCTATTTACAGGCTTCATTCTTTTTCTTTTCCCTTCACTCCCCTCTTTTTGGTTGAATTGCAGCATCATATGCATGGAGACTTTTTAAAAAAATTAGAACAGTCATTTGATTTATGCCTTTGGTAATCTAGACTCAAAGGTCTCCAAACAATGAGTAAATCTGTTTCATTTGGCACTTCTGGCAGCACCAGTGTTCCATTCAATGGGTGGAGGTTGGTAAAAGATAGTAAGGGAATCACTTTGACATCCAGGCATTCAGAAGAGCTAGTTTCTATCACATATCTTATACCTGTGCCCCTCTCCTTCTGGGCCAAAAATTCTATAAAATTACAACCATGAACACACAAAGAAAAGACAGTAAAAGGCTTTTTTTTCAATCTTTTTAACACTTTTGTCTTTTATTGTGGAACTGAATTTATTTTCTTTACATCAAATATCCTCATGGAAGAGGGGATATTGCACAAAAATATCATAAAAGCACTATATATTACTTTCACTGGAAACTAATTTTCTACATTAGATATGACTGGATAGAATAGAAGTGATGCAGGATTATAAGACATAATACCATACACAGCTGCAGACTGACACAAACACCATTCAGAACAAGAGAGAGGAGTGTGTGATATCCCCTATCCCCTATCCCCTATATAGTTCAGGTACTGTACTATCTCTGTTAGTGCTTATGTTAAAGACAAACTATCCTCATGTTGCTATGTGTGGAGGAGAGAATTTACATGCAAATTTTTTAAAAAGACAAAAAAGGGAAAACAGGACAAGGATGGAGGATAAGGTAAGAGGGTTAGGTTTCCCGATTATCTACAATGAGGTTTAGGAGGATATTGAGAATATTGGCAATTTGGTCACTAGTGTGAAACTCAATCAGTCAAAGAGATATAAGGACAACCGTCTTTCTTCTTCCTTCCATCAGCCAGGTCACCTCCAATTTGATCAGTTCTAGTCCCAGAGATACACATAGCTTCTTCTTTCACCTCAGCCAGCCAGCAAAAAACCTTCAGTTTCAGTCACCACCATCAGCCAAAAGTCAAAAATCTTTTTGCGCAGTCCAAAAGTTGGCTTGGCTCCAACTGCTTTTCCTGGATACATTCCAAATGGAATTTTCATTTGACTGACAGATGATCCATCCTCAGCTTTTTGTCCTTTGCATGCATTGTAAATTCTCTCCTCCACATATGATATTTCATCTTAATTCCATCTTTGAACAATTTGTAAGAAATATTTCCACCTAAGACTTGACACTGGAAAAATGTAAATATTAAGACATTCATTAGCAGTATGCTCTTGGGACAAGTAACAACCTGTTTGCCTCAGTTTTCTCATCTGTAAAATTCAGACAATAATAATAACACCTGCCTCCCACGATCATCATGAGGATTCATTGAGATAATATAAATAAAGTACATTCTAATACTTAAAATGTTTCCAGGATTTAAAAAAATTCTTTCTTCATTTCCTTAAAAAACACTCTATAATCTCCATTACTCTCTCATTCTCTCTCTTCTCTCATTGGTCCCTAATAATGCTCCAAGTCCAAAACAGTTGCCAGAAGTTATCCTGGGTTATCTTAAGGAGTAGAGAGAGGACACAATGAGAAATGAAAAAAAAAAGTGAAACATTTTTAATAGTCTTCCTGTTGTCTCTATACTTATACTTTTTGTGTCACAAATATTTTGTCAGTCAAATACATAATAAATATACACTTCTTTGATTAGGCATTCCTTCTCACACTTTACAATCCAAACAATCTCATCTCCTTACTGTTCCCTTACCAGTAAAGCTATCTCTCCTCTCCTTGCATTTATAGATTATCCCATGTCTTCTCCCTCCTCAACTCCACTTTAGAGAATCCCTCACTCCTTTAAAGTTTAGTTCAGTGGCTCTAAGTCTATCATAATCCTTCTCCATTTTCCATTTACTAATGCTTTTATCGTGAAAATTATTGTCTATATTGTATATTTAACCATCTACATATTTTTTTCCACCATACTGTTAACTCCCTGAGGGCAGTATCAGCTTCGTCTTTGAACATTGATGTCCCAGGTCTGGTACATAGTAGGCAGTTCATAAATGAACGCTGAATTAAAGTAGGTGGCTAACATTGTTTCAAGGGAATTAGGAGTAAATTCTAGGTACATTTTTATTCACAGTGAAATATTCCTTTTTTTTAATTCAAAATTTTACAAAACCAAATAAAACAAGTCTTTCCATATACAAAGATGATGGCACAGAAATTAAATCACAAATTTTTTAAATATTCAGCTTATTCATGTCTACATAATGAATCCTGTTCACAAGTGTCCCAGTTCCTCCTCACCCTCCTCCTATTGCAGAAAATATTGTCCAGAAGACCAACATGTACTTGTAAGTTAAATCTTCATGTCTCATCTTTCAATTTATTTTCTGGGGGTACCATTCAGTTTATTCTGCCAGCATTAATTCTGTTGCTGTGTAAAATGTTCTCCTGGTTCCACTCTTTTCACTGCTCATTATCTCATGTAGTTCTTTCCAAGTTTAATCTTGAATCAGGACACTCGTCATTTCTTATGGCACAGTAGTATTCCATTCCAGGCATATGCCACAATTTGTTTAGCTATTCCCCAATTGACAGGAATCCCCCACCACGAAGAGATCTGCTATAGATATTTTATAACATAAAGTTTCTTTCCCTCTTTTCCTGATCTCCTTGAGATGAAATATTCTCTGATGGATGGTTTAATGCTAGGAAAAGCTTCTCCCATTATCTCCTCTTCCTTCATTTGCAGCTCTTCTGTGGTCATGAGCACTTTCACTCAAATCAATGAATAGGCACACAATATGAATTCAAGAATTTTAAGGAGACTTTCCAGGTAAAAGTCTAGCAAGGAACACATGCCAGAAGGTCAATGTGGTCATCTTAGCAGGAGAAGTGGCACTACCCCATCAGAATGAAACATTTCAGTTTCCCTAGATACATTCTCTATTTAAAACATGACAATAAACTCAGGCAGATTTCTAATGGATATTTTATTTAACTTAATTCTTTCTTTAATAGAATCAGGGTTCTTAGAACCAAAAGAGACCTCAGATATAATTGAACACAGTCATCTGACTCCACAAGGAGGGAAATTAATAAAGATCAGGAAAGTTAAATAGCATGTTCAAATTCATTAATATCTCAGGGATCAAAGAGTCTTAGAATTTAGAGATGGGGATAGATGTAGGGAACATCCAGTTCAATTGGTCATTTTCTAGATGAGCAGATTGTGACTAAATGATTCGTTCAAGGTTACACAGGTAGCAAATAATAGAGTAAAAGTTATCCAAGTCCTTTGACTCTAGTTTCTATGCACTTGAAACTGTAGCAACTCTCTCTGAAACAATATATATATATAATTTTTTTTATTAAAACCTTACCTTCTGTCTTGGAATCTGTGTATTGACTCCAAGGCAGAAGAGTGGTAAGGGCTAGGCAATGGGGGTCAAGTGACTTGCCCAGGGTCACACAGCTGGGAAGTGTCTGAGGCCATATTTGAACCCAGGATCTCCCATCTCTAGGCCTGGCTCTCAATCCACTGAGCCACCCAGCTGCTCCCTTTGACTTGATTTCCCTATCTCCCTTGAAAACTTTAAATATTTACTTGGTGTCTTTCAGGCCAGAAAACATTACTATTGTCTGTATCTCACTGTAACTAGCAGAAAAATCCTGACTGACTCTTCAGTTGATTAATTTAGTTATAAGTAACCAGCTTGGACACAGCTGGAAAGTCAGGCAATGATTCCAGAAGGAGGTAGCAGAACTAAACTTTGAAGGAAGCTAAGGATTCTAAGAGCCTAAGGAAAGGAAGAAATTCATTCCAGGCCTGTGAGATAACTTATGGAATTCCATGGAAGAAGGAGATGGAAGGCTGAATTTGGGGAACAGCTAAAAGCAATAGTAATAGTTTGACTAGAATATAAGGGTACATGAAGGGAAGCGATACAAAATTAATCTGAATTGGTAGATGGGAACCAGATTGTGAAGAGCCAGAAGTGCCAAGTTAAAGACTTTTTATTTTATCTTAGAGAGAAGCAATGGGGATGTTTTTACTAATTTGTTTTTAAGCAGGTGAAAGATTTGATCATTACAAAAGTTATTTGGACACAGATGATGAGTTGGAGTGAGTGGAAACTGGAAGCAGGGAGCTCAATAAAAATCTTTGTGAGAGACTTGGAGGTAGAATCAATAGGACTTAATCCTGATGAGGAAGAATAAAGAATTAATTAATATGAGAAGGCAAATCTAGTGAGTGGGAGAATAGAATTTCTCAAAAAAGGAATGTTTTTCATTTCTCATATTGTTTAATTCATGCTCCTTTTCCATTTAGCAATGGTCTGGTGTTTCTCTTCCTCCAAAAGCTCCTGAAGAACAGAGATTTTTTTTGGCTTACTTTTGTATCTCTAGTTCCTAGCATTGTGTCCTCCCTTAATAAATGCATAATAGATGTTTGTTTATCAAATATTCAGGGGTTTGAAATATTTTATTATTATTTACAAAAATAAGGGTAACATAAGTGGCCTCAAATTCAGAACTACCTGAGTGAGGTTAAGTCCTACCTCTGATACATATTGGATGTGTGACCTTGGGGAAATCATTTAATCTCTGGAAGCTCTAAGCAGTTCTCAAAGATACCTATCTTCCTTGTTTGAGAGAATTCTCTTACTTTGTCACTCCCTATGTCTATGGAAACATCCCCAAACAAAACAAAACAAAACAAAAACCCACTAGTTTGAAGTACTTTTCAATTCATTAGTGTATTCTTTGCTGTTTTCACAGTTAAAATGAAAAAAAAAAACTTACAAAGTTCAAGTTGGTATTGGCTCATTTTGAGTACTTCTCCCTCTTTCTCTGACCTGTGCATCCCTATTTCTATCCCTCCCAGGATCTTGCAAATAAAATCATTGCTTTTGTGATTCCCTTCAAGAAGATTTGCCTAAGATATAGGTTTGGTAATGACACTAAGACTGGATTTCTCATGTTAATTCAAAACTAGTCATTAAAATTCAGAACATCTTTCACAGTCCTTGAAGAGGTAACCTTCCCACTAGCTTTGATTCAGATGCTCCAACCAAGTGGAAACATCTGCCTACTATTCCCAATTATGACTATAAATTGGGTTGCTTCTTCAGTATACTCTGCGCATTGTTAGGAAAACATAAAGAATATCTCATATTACTAAGAAACCCCATCTATGAAAAATGAATGAACAAAAAACCCTTTGTAAATATTTTTATTTATACCCAGTACAGAGCTAAGGTGCTATTTATACCATGAAAAAAAGCAAGTCAGTTCCTTCTCTCAAGGAGTTTACCTTCTCTTGGTCAGCAAAATATATTCAGCTTCTGGGAAGATGGAAAGCCTATGAAGTCTTAAGTGTATGGTACTGAGGCAGATAACAAGGTCTAGAGATCCACAGAGTATATCAGCAGGTCAGATGGTAATGCCTTTGGTCCCTAGAAGGCAGGGCTACTAGTAGGTCATGAGTTAAGTCACAGTAGCCTCATTGAACATTGTTTTCCTTCTTATAAACTGAATCCTAATCTCTTTTAAGTACAAAATGCAGGAGTGGAGAAGAAAGCCACAACTCAGAAATATTTGCTCTCAGTTCAAGGTGTCAAGTGTCCTGACAGTTTGCCACAGAGTTTGGTCTAAGAGTGGAACCTGAGCATTTTTTGGAACTAAGTAGTTCTGTGAAGAATGGTGGATGAGGCAAGAAGCAATGGGGCAGGGGCAGAGGTTGAGAGAACTGTCCTTTGGGATGCAACAAAACTGATACCTAGATGACTCTACTGGAAAACCTGATCATCTAACCCCTTTCTGGCTTCCTTCCCAAATGCAGTCTTCCTGAAAAGGGCAGCATATCTCTAAAGAGAAAACTAAATATTCTCCTCTCTTTTCTGTCTGGAAGTAGCTGAGGTTGTATGAGGACTGTGGTGTGAGTTATTTGCCTGGATGGAAAAGGGCATAATGAAAATGGCAATAGAATTAAATGGAGTGCTAGGCAAATTAATAAAGGAGATGAAACAAGTCAGTGATGAAAGAGCTGCATGAAGACAAGCAAATTAGTGTATTGTTGATTGAGCTGTGAATTATTCTGACTATTCTGGAAAACAATTTGGAATTTGGCTTAAAAAGAGATTAAAATATCTTTTACCCTTTGACTACTGATGAACCTCAATGCTACTCATCTGTGCTAAGGATATTAGAGACAGAAAGATGGATCCCATATAGGTCTTTGTATTCAAAATAGTAGTAGACTGTAAGTCAGACCTAGAAACAAGAGATATTGGGGTCAAATCTGATTTCAGATACTTCCTTCCTGTGTCACCCTGGGCAAATCACTCAATCCCATTACCTAGCTCTCATCACTCTTCTGCCTTGGAACAAATATAAAGTCCTGATTCTAGGACAAAAGGTAAAGTTTTTTTTAATGTTTTAAACATTTTAAATGTAATTTAATTTAAAATAAAATAATAATCATCTAAATGAAAGAAAAACAGCTATATGAGTGGAAAGTTTCAAATATAAGAAATGTTATAAATGTAGAAATGGCAAGATTTTGCAACTGATATGTGAGTGAGGTAAGGGAGAATAAGGAATACAAAATAATGCCAAAGCTAGAAACCTGGAGGACTGGACATTTGGTGTCATACTCTACAGAAATAGTGGAGTTTGAAAAAGGGGAAGTTGGGCTGGAAACTAAAATGTTTTCCCTTTCACTAAAAGATCCCAATACTCGGCATCTTTGCCAAGGATATTAGAGACAGATAGATGGGTCCTTTATAAGCCAAAGTATTCATAATAGTCTTAATATAATTTTTAATAATTTGTTTACTTTATAATAATTTAATAACTTAATAATTGTAATAATAAATAATTTAAAATTTCAATATTTCCTATTTCATAATAATAATTTGATCAGCAAAGAATTGGAACTAGAATAGATGCATAGCTATTGGGAATGATAACTGATTGTAGGACAAGAACATAACAGAGTTTCATCTGCTGTAGGAGATAATGAATAAAAATTCAGAGACATGGGAAGAGAAATTTAGACTGATACATACTGCATTAAACAAAATCAGGAAAGCAGTGCACATAATCTTTCCAAACTTGGTCCTGGAGAATAGTAAAGGAAATACATCTTCTTTTCCTCATTACAGCAATGGGGGGTTATGGGTATGCAGATATTCCTCAGTGCCCCTTGATACCCTTCTAGAACTGTGTAGGAGAACCTATGGCATGTGTGCCAGAGGGGGCTGCTCCCTTCCCCCTCTCCACAAATACCTGAGGACATTTCTCCCATTACCTGCCCCTCTGTCCAGAAGCCCAATGGGAATACTTCCTCCTTTCTCTGTCTGGGTAAGGTAGGGGCTCACATGCGGTGTGAGGGTTGCAATTTGGGCTCTAAAAGGTTTGCCATCACTACCCTAGAACAATAAGTTGCCCAATCAGCAGAAGGATTCACCATATCTATAATTCCTGACAATGAAATCAGTTCCAAAATAAACAAGAAAAGTTCAATACACTTTACACCAAGGAAGATGTCTTAAGCCTCCAGAACTATTCAGTATCCTTCTCTGTTAACAACAATAGCTGCAAATTAGACAATTGCTTTTATTTTAAGAAACTAATCATTTTTAAACCCTTCCACATTATAGTCATCTTTTTTTCTCTCCCTCTAAAAAAGGAACTCACTAAAAAAGTTTATGAGAAAGCTTGTGGAGATCAGATCTTTGCTGGCCCTGGCTGTTGTGTTCGGTGCCAGAATGCTAACAGCTGTGGAGACATTAAGGACAGCTTCATTGAGTTGCAGGTTTGTTTGAATGCATCTACCTTAGTTACCACCCTTAGTACTGAACATGTGGCCCAACATCTGTGGACTATAGCATGCCCAATCAAGCCTTTTTTTCCCCTTTTTTTCCTTTCTAGGCTTTCTAAACGATGAGACAGTATCCTATCCTGGCCAACTCAAATTTACATGTTCAAATTTCATTTTTCTTCCTTTATACAAAGGATGCTGATTCTTAAGAACCTTCCCATTTTCAAGCATTTACACTTGCCTGATGAATTGTTCCTTTTTCTCAGGCGTCCTTTACCTTCTCATGAAATTTTGTTCAGGCTGACTTCTTGTCACATAACGCTGCCTGCCAATTCACAAAGTCTTAATGTCGTGGTACTATCTTGTTTCCAATGCATGAGTTTCATTTCTTCCAGCCAGAATCTACAGAAAACACACTGAAACTTTCTTACTCCCATGACTCAGTGTCTGACTTAGAAGACCTTGACAGCTCACAGCTGTTTGCCTCTAGTAGGCAGAATGGTTGATTTGATGGTTGGACCTGAAGCCCAGTTTAACTGAGTTGGAGTGTAATTTTCCACAATGTTCCCAACTTCTTGTTGCTGAATGTTTGAGGTCTTGTTGAATTAGAGATAAATTTAGAAGATTTCCAATCTGTTTCTTTGCTTCATTCATTCAGCAAACCTTTGTTAAACTGCCTTGGAAACCATTTTATTTATTTATTTTTAATTTATTTTTAATTTTGAAAACTTTAATTAATTTAGAATATTTTTCCATGGTTCCAAGATTCATGTTCTTTCTCTCCCCTCCTCCTCCTACCCCCCTCCCATAGCCAACACACAATTCCACCAGGTTTTACATGTGTCATTGATCAAGACTATTTCCATATTATTAATATTTGCATTAGGGTGATCTCCTAGAGTCTACATCCCCAGTCATGTCACTATCCACCCATGTGATCAAGCAGTTGTTTTTCTTCTGTGTTTCTACTCCCACAGGATGTGGATAGTGTTCTTTTTCATAAGTCCCACAAATTGTCCTGGACCATTGCATTGCTGCGATTGTACCACAGTGTATCAGTCTCTGTGAATAATGTTCTCCTGGTTCTACTCCTCTTACTCTGCATCAATTCCTGGATGTCGTTACAGTTCACATAGAATCCCTCCAGTTCATTATTGCTTTTAATACAATAGTATTCCATCACCAACAGATACCACAATTTGTTCAGCCATTCCCCAATTGAAGGGCATCCCCTCATTTTGGAAACCATTTTAGATCAACAGCAGTTTTGTAGTATTTTAGTCTCTGGGACCCTTAGCATCTAAGTAACTTGTCCTAGATCATTCAGCAAGAATGTAAGAGAAGCAGAGCCTGAACCCAAACCAGAAAGTTAGAGCTAGAGAGAGATCTTTGACAAGAAGTTATATCTAATCCAACAATCCACTCATTTCACAGATGAAGAAAATGGAGCCTGGAGAGGAGATTAGGCTCCTTTAAACCTTTAACCTTTTAAGAAAACTTTACAAAAAACTCACCTTCTGTCTAGAATTAATACTAAAACAAAAGAGAAGTAAGGGATAGGCAAATGGGGTTGAGTGACTTGCTCAGGGTCACACAGCTATGAAGTATCTGAAGTTGGATTTGAACCTAGGACCACCTGTCTCTATATCTGGCTTTCTGTCCACTATGCCACCTAACTGCTTCAAAATACAAGTTGGTTTTTTTTTTTTTTAAGCACAGCCTCTCCCTTTAAGGATTTTATGGAGTTGTACTTTGAGTCACAGCATGGTAGTGTGGTTATAACAGGTAGAAACAGCCTCTGAGTCAAGTAGAGGAAATTGAGTACAACGGAAAGAATATTGGCAGAGTGTCAGAGCACATCACTGGAGATACAGTAGAGAGCTGGGCTTGGACTCAAGAAGACCTGAATTCAAAACTGGTCTCAAACATTTTCTAACTATATGACCTTGAGCAGCTCACTACCTCTAGCATCTTTAGTATCCTTGACTATAAAATAGGGATAATAAAAGTACCTATCTTGTAGGATTGTTGTGAGAATCAAATGAAATGTTTGTAAAACAAGCACGCATCGCAATGTCTGGTACATATCGTATAGGTTCAGTTGTTTCAGTCATGTTTGACTCTTCATGACCCCTTTTGGGATTTTCTTGGGAGATATATTGGAGTGGTTTCCCATTTCCTTCTCCAGTTCATTTTACAGATGAGGAAACTGAGGCAAATAGGAATAAGTGACTTGCCTAGAGTCCATGCCCAGTGCTCTATCCACTGCACTTCACTACTCAGGCAGCTCTAATAAGCTCTTATTACTATAATACTAGCTATTATTACAAGTCAAGATACATGAATTCAAATTGCACCTCAGGCCAAGCTATTTATATGACTTTTGGTAAATCCTTTAACTTCTCCAGATTCCACTTTCTTTATTTATCTGTGAAATGAGTGGATTGTTGGAGTAGATAACTTCTTATTGAAGGTCTCTTTGTATCTCTAACTTTCTGGCCTGAATTCAAGTCCTGCTTCTATCACATTCTGACTGAATGACCTGGGACAAGTCACTTAGATGCTAAGTGTCCCAGAGACAGACCACACACTGTAAAATAGCTGCTGATCTAAACTGATTAGAAGGAGTTTCCTCATTGGAAATTTCCTCTACCAGAAGAAAAATGGGTCTATTTTCCCCTTCCCCTCTGAAAAAGCACAGTGCACTGTATTTAGTTAATAGTCAATCAGCATGTCTTCAGAACCTACCAACTATATTGGGTCAGATACTACCGGGATCTAATATTTGCCTGAAAAGGGCAGTGGATTAGGAGGTGTTGGAAGGAAGCCATGTGTACTTAGGAATTCATTAAGATGCAATTTGGGATATCATAAGTGAACAAAAAAAGAACATGATGAGATCAAATGGGAAAGAAATCACTTCCAACTTGGGTATCAGAGGAGGTGGATTTAATTTAATGAACATCTAATGGAGATTAGGATGGAAATAATCATTAATGAAGGTGATGGCCTGGAGGTAGGAGATCTTCAGATGTGCTCAGTGTGAACATAATGTAGAAATCATGAAGAAGGTAGGGTGAGACTAGGAGCCAGGCTCCCACCCACAATGGGTTTCCACTATTCCATAAAGTCACACATATCCAACAAGAAAGCATCAGATAATCAAGATTTCTAACCAAAAAACAAATAGCAAAGATTTTTTAAAAATCTATTTTCATATGGCAGTTTGTATACCTTTGCCTTTTTTGCTGGTTTCCCTGGAAATTATTGTAATAGCTTAAAAACTGATGAAACTAAGCTAATATACATGAGTATATCATAATGCTATGTATGTGCAGGATAATTCATATTAAACACTGCTTAGGGATTTTTATGTCATACTTTCTTCCCCTCACAGTTTCTGCACATTGAGCCATTCATGATGTCACCTAAATATTTTATATGATCCCCAAATAAGAATTAATCCTGGGTATTACCACTAGGATATTGAAAATCATTCATCAGCTTGGGGGGAACTATTTGGCTCTCAACTGGGCTATTTTGCCTTATGCTGAAATATCATTCTCCTGAAACAAGGTATTAGTTGATAATAAACAACTAATTAAATGAAGAAATGTCTAGGTTAGAGGATAGCATAAAACCCCAACAATTAAAATTCATCTCATTCCTTCACCCTTGCTTGATCATTGATTATTTAGTAAATTCATTAATAATGTTGTGATAAGAATATTTTTGTTAACTTTTGGAGAGTACTGTGGTGATGTCCTTTGTAAACTTTCTGTGTGTCTGTATGTAGATAGAGATAGATATATGAATGGATAGATAGAAATATAAAGAGAGAGAGAGAGAGAGAGAGAGAGAGAGAGAGAGAGAGAGAGAGAGAGAGAGAGAGAGAGAGGGAGGGAGGGAGAGAGAGAGGGAGAGAGAGAGGGAGAGAGAGAGAGAGAGAGAGAGAGAGAGAGAGAGAGAGAGAGAGAGAGAGAGAGAGAGAGAGAGAGAGAGAGGGAGGGAGGGAGGGAGAGAGAGAGGGAGAGAGAGAGGGAGAGAGAGAGAGGTAGGGAGAGGGAAAGGGAGAGGGATGGATAGGTAGAGGTATAAAGAGACAGAGAAAGAGAGTAAGAGAGAGAGAGAGAGGGAAGGAAAGGGAGAGGGAGAGAGATGGATGGAAAGAGATAGATGGATGGGTAGATGGATATATGTATATATATATATATATATATATATATATATATATAGAGAGAGAGAGAGAGAGAGAGAGAGAGAGATTTAAGTCAAAGTCATTTCTTCTATTCAGCTTACTTCCAAAAGTCTTTTCCCTAACATTATATATCTAAAGTTGGAAAGGTGCATTCGAGTCTCACGTATAGAAGCAACATGGTGTAAATGGAAAGTGCCCTAGATATGCAGTCTAAAAGCTCAAATTCTGCCTCAGACCCTTCTTAGCTTGTTGAGTTTGAACAAGCCACTCAGGATATCTCTCTCAAATTCTGTTTATTTATAAAAAAAGGGATAATACTAGTACCTACTTCAAGGGGTACTTTTTAAAAATAAAGTTCTAATAACATAGGTAAAGTGATTTATGATCCTTAAAGCTATATATAAATATTAGCTGTTATTATTTCTGGTGAGGAAACTGAGGTCCAAGAAGGAAAGAGACTTTTGTAAAAAATACTAAGTGGTGAGTATGCTATTGAAATTCAAATCTTGGAGCAGCTAGGTAGCACAGTGGTTTGATAGCCAGAACTAGAGGCAGGAGGACCTGGGTTGAAATCTGGCCTCAGAAATCCCTGGCTGTGTGGCTCTAGGCAAGTCACTTGACATCAGTTGCCCAGCCCTTGAAACTTTCCTACCTTGGAACTAATACTTGGTATGAATTCAAAGACAAGGGTAAAGGTTAAGGAAAAAACTCAAATCATTTTACTCCTTTATACTGTTCTGCCTATCCAGTTATTGTGCACTTGTGAAAAGCAAATTAGACTTAATGTTAACTTTGAGTTAAGATATAAGTAGGAAGGGAACTCAAGAAAAGAAATCATATAAACATTACCTAGTTAATTACTAATGATTATGCATTATCTTCTCAGATTCTTTCCTATCTCTATTTCTATAAAGATTATCATTCACTCTATTTTGTAGAATAGTCTAAAAACAATGCCAAATGAATGTAAAGCATTATTACAAAGTAGAGAAACATTTCATGTTGATTTCAAATCATTTTATTTTGTAAAAATAATATAGAAAACAACATTGTGAATAAATATCCATGATAGCATGTTGAGGGCTGAATAATACATTTCAATACTAATAATAGCTGGGGCAGCTAGGGAGCACAGTGGATAGAGCATCAAGCCTGGGGTCAGGAAAATTTGGGTTCAAACGTGGCTTTAGACACTTCCTACTTGTGTGACCCTGGGCAAGTCTCTTAACCCCAATTGCCTAGACCTTACCATTCTTTGACCTTAGAACTAATATTTAGTATCAATTTTAAAGTAATAATAATAATAATTGTTATTATTATAGGTAACATATATAGAATCTTCTCTAAAGATTCTCTGAAAATTGTTATTGTTGTTGTTCAGTCAATTGCATTGTGTCTGACTCTTCATGACCCCATTTAGGGTTTCCTTGGGCAAAGATACTGGAGTGACTTGAAATGTCCATCTCCAGCTCATTTTACAAATGAAGAAACTAAGGCAAATAAGGTTAAGTGACTTACTCAGGGTCACAAAGTTAGGAAGTGACTGAGTTTTCCAATAAAATGAGTTTTCCAGACTCAATATCAGGTACATTATCCACTGAGTCACCTGAAAGGTAGGTGCAATTATTACCACAATTTTACAGATGAAGAAATTGAGGCAGATAGAGATTAGGTGACTTCCTCAGGTTACCTAGCTAGTAAGTTGATGAGGCCAGATTTGAAATCAAGTCTTTCTACCTCCAGATTCAGCACTATCTCCACTAAGCCACACAGCTACCTCTCTTCTATTTTATAGAATGGAGAAAAGGTAAGTTATGCAAAGGAGAGCTTTGGATGGACATAAAGGATAGAGAGTTGGTCTTCATGTCAGGAAGATCTGGCTAAAAGTCCATCTTCCTACTTCCTTACCAGATACCTCATAATGCACATTCTTTTCAATTTATAGTCACAGAGAGGTATTATGTGATATCAAATTCAAATAGAAATGGGAGCCACCAAAGCATATGTATGAACCCCTGAAGGTCACATATGGACTTAGAGGACCACATCTTAACATTATCTATTTTGTATTATATTTTTAATTTATTTGTTAAATATTTCCCTCTGGCATTTTAAACTGGTTTAGACTGCACTTGTTGGAAGTTGTGCCTTTGACATCACTGTCCCTGAGCACTAAAAGGTAAAGTGTTTTTTGCTCAGTCAAATAAACCAGTATGAGTCACAGAGAGGACATGAATACAAGTTTATACTCAAGCTCTGTATCCATTAGTCCACGCTGCCTCTTGGGGGTCTTTTCTTTTGCACCTATTTTCATTGTCCTTTGGAATTTTGATTAGGCAATTAACCTCTTTTATTCTTTACAAACCTTCAGATATCTGCTGTGATCAGGAGAACTTGGGTAGCTATTTTTAAGATAAACCATTCTCAGAGGAATAATTATTCTCTGGGCTCTAGAATTGTGTCCAAAGAAATATCTTGGGGAATGCTTATTCCAGTTTTGTATTCCATCACTTTCCCATGCCTGTTACAAGGCTTGACTTCTGGAAAATTTAAGTATATATAAGTTAAATTTGTTAAGTTTGTTAGGGATACAAAGGGATAGAATCCCTGGGTATATTTACAAAAGATAATTTGCTACAGTGGAAAGAACTTTTTTTTTACTTGCATACATGCCCTGCCTTTGTCTCTTATTACTCAAATAACCTTGGACAAGTTGTTTAACTCTGTAAGTCTTAGTTTTGACATCTATAAAATGAGAGAGTTGGAGCAGAAAGTTGGTCTAAATAGCTCTAAGGTCCCTAACTCTATTACCATAAACTGTCTGAGAAGCAAATAAAGGAAACAAAATTATACTTAGGGGAACAAGCAGGATCAGTTAGGGAAAGGGGAAGAAGGAAAAAGAATAAACATCCATAATGTACCTACTATGTGCCCATCATTATACTAATCACTTTCAAAATATTATCTTATTTGATTCTTACAATAGCCTACAAGTAGGTACTATTATTATCTTCAGTGAGTCAGAGAGAGGATACGTGACTTGTCCAGGGCTACCTAATTAATAAGTAGCTGAGGCTAGATTTGAACTTATGTCTATCTAGTAGCTTAGTGTTCTATCCATTTCACCACTTAACTCCCAGAATGGAGGGTTCTTCCTTAGTGAACATTTGGGAAACCTTTGCATGATTAAAGATGTGTCTTTCTGACGATGTTGAGGATGTTTCTGAGGATTACTTTCTTCCATTAATTCCAAGCAGACAAATCTCTATCCCCATATACATAACTTACACTTTCCAATTAACTAGAGCAATCATCACCAACATTGGACCTGGGAATTCAAGGGAAAAGAGGGGAAGAGGCATGGCATGATCATAAGCAGAGCACAATTTGTCCCTAAGGAATGTGTGGTCACTCATTTGGAAAGTAGAAAGATGGGTCATATCCTACCTTCCCCAAAGTAGCCAATCACAAGACTTCTCTCCAACCACCCACAGCTACCTTTAACCCTTTATAACCTAATACTTATCTTCTCCATCATTTCAACTGCTAGGAAAACTCCCAACTTATATCCTTTGGACCTAGGAGGCATGGCAGTTAAAACTGATTGTTCAAGGCAATTAAACTCGAACATTCACTATCAAGGGTGTTTAACAACCAGATTAAAAAATATAAGTATGTAGGATACACTTTTAATTTTAATATGCATTATTAACATTTTCTACATCACTCTTTAAGTTTCAACAATAAACAAAATAATAAATTAAGCCCAGATTTGCAACTTTTGCTGATTTCTGAAAGATAAATAATCACTGTGGAATTGGAACAATTAAATCTATGGATAGTTCAGCTGTTTCCAGGTGTACCAGGCTCCCAGAGCTGTAGCTTTGTATGTCCCATTGGATAAATGTTCTTTTCTCCCTGCAATATACATGTACTAGGAAAAACAAATACTGATAAGTTTACACAATCAAAAAAAATTAATCATGACTGCCTTAGAAAATCAGTAAGAAATGAAGGGATCAAACACATAATCTTGGAAAAATATTCTAAATTAAAAAGATTTGATCTCCCCCCCCAAATAAAATAAAATAAATCATGACATTGGGAGCCATCAAACCAGAAAAAAAGAAAGAAGTGAAGGGATCATCAGAGAGCTGCAAGTGTCCAGTTGAAGTTAGGCAGTGGAAATTTGCTGTGGTGTCATTTGCTTGGCTCTGTATTAAAAAGTCCAAGGTAGGTGACAAAGGTACCACTGAAGTGGAGTCCATGATGAGCAGATAGAAATGGAATCAGGAATCTGTGTAAGGCTCTTTGATGGTTTCCTATGGGCTACTAAATTCAGACCAGACTCTAAAACCTGACATTTAAAGCCCTCCATCAACTGACCTTACCTTAACTACTAAGCTTTGAAACCCAAAGTTCTGAAAAGTGTACCATCTACTATAAGGATGGTCTCATTTTCCTTTACTTCCTTGCTCATTTTGGCTTTTTTTTTTGCTTTTATCTATTCAGTCCTTCCTGTGGACCAACCCTTACTATCTTCCAACAAAATCCTAAACTTTCAAAAACCAGTTTGAGTGCCACTTTTCCCACCAAGCTCATCTGGATTTGATTTGTTGAAAAAGAGTGGAAGTAGTCTTCACCGTTTACCACCTCAAGCAGAGAATTGCATCTTTTTTGAAAGCTTCCCCAGGAAAACCTAGGAAATTGATCCTCTCCAATACTCTAACTGGATTCCAGATTAAATATCAACTAAAGTTCTCAAGATGGGAGAATAAGGAACTGACTTCCAAATCAGAGAGTTTTGTTCGTATTTCTACTATTAAGGCCAATTGTTTAAAATCAGAATGTTTTTCTTATATTGAGCAATCAACACCTGAAATGTATTTGAATTGAGTTTCAAGTCTAAAATTCAAATATATATATGAAACATAAAAGTTTAAGTTATTAAAGGGAATGTGGCTATATTTAAGATAAAAGTAATACTTCACATTTAAATAGTGCTTTAAGACTTGCAAGGCACTTTATAAATATTATCTGTCTTGATCCTCATAACATCCATGTGAGATAGGTGCTGTTACCCCCACTTTATAGATAAGGAAACTGAGGCAGGGCGAGGTTAAGTGGCTTGCTTGGACTAACACAGAGAGCAAATGTCTGAGGCTAGATTTGAACTTCGGGTCTTCCTGATCCCAGGTTGAGAGCCCTGCCCTCAATGACAACCAGCTGTTTCATATTTAAATAACATTTTTAAGGTTTACAAAGTGCTTTCCTTAGAATAACTCTGCAAGGTGTACAGTTAGCCTCATTTTATAGATGAAGAGTTTAGGGCTCATAAAGGTTAAAGTGTTGGCCCATGGCTAAAAGATCATAGCCAGAACTCAAACCAATGCCTTCTGAATTTAAGTCAATTTTCCATTATATAATTATACATTTCCATTATATAAAACTCCTACTCAAAAGGTTAGCTTTGTTTAGGTCTGGCTTATTCCTCAGGAATGCTTGGAAATCTTCTATCTTATTGAATGACCATTTTCCCCTGAAAGAATATATTCAGTTTTGCTGGATAGGTGATTCTGGGTTGAAAACCCAAGTCTTCAAAAGGTTAGCACATCTATGTGTCAAGAGAAACAGAATTAATGTATCTGCTAAATGTTCTTTCCTATGTATATTCTGACTTCATAGATCTGTAGAGGAAAGGGACCTCAGAGCCAAGCTAATCCAACTCCCATAATGGAAAAGGCAATAGATAGAGTATTAGACTTTGAGTTATATGAGATCTGGTTTCAAATAGTCCTTTGGATATGTCCTGACTGCATGATTACAGAGAAATCAAAGAAGCACAAGAAACTCCCATAAATTAATTAATTGATTACCAAAAACATATTTATTATGTATTTACTAGTGCTAAGCTCTGGAGACACACAACAAAAATTAGACAGTCTCTGGTTTCAAGAAAGCCACATTCCTCTATTCAGTATAGACTCCATAAGTCATAAGAGGTTATCATCTGCATAGAGCAAATCCTTTACTACTGATACCTCATTGCTATTAGTTAAACACCAGTTTATTTATTTATTTATATCTCCGATTAGACAACAAGCTCTTCAAAGACCACAGTTGTACCTAATACCTTTGCAAGCCCCTCAGCACCTAGGGCAGTGTCCTATCCATCATGCTGCTCCATAAACATTGTTGACTTAACATCTCATGTTGGCCATCCCCGTACAATCACTCAGTCAAAGTTACATCTGTAGGGCTCTTGTTTCAGCTTTCTGTTCATGGTATGTTTGGAAGGAGAGACCAAGAGGAAATAGTGGCTCCAGGCAGTGGCAACAGCTGGAAGGCATCTCTAATTAGATTCCTGGCTGGCTTGAGCTGCATTTATAACTTTCCATGTGTTAGATGGAAAATGATTCCCAAAACAACAAGCAGATTTAAAAAGATTTGTCGCTTGAATGTGTCACTCAATGGGAAGTTGTCTTAAGCCTCCCTAAAAGAAAACTGAGCAGACACCATATCCTGATGAAGACGATGCAATCCCAAAAGGCTATGAATCGGACAGCTTTCACTATTTATTTACTCTTACAGGTTTCATCACTGCTATTATATCATCACCTTAAAAGATGTGCGTATGTATTATAGATGAAATCCTAGCTGATTTTTAGGTTGTTTTCTCTTAAGCAATTTTGGAGTCTTTTTTTTTTGAAAGCTAATATTTTAAATTTCTTCAAACAAACAAAAGAAAGCTAAACCAAAGAATGCTTTTCAGTCCAATATACAAACAAATCAGTGGATGTGAACTATGACAACAGATGTTGTGAATTTATGATTTGGGTTTTCTGTTTATAGGGAGGGTTTCAGGGTTGTTGGTTTTGTTTCTTCATTTTACCGACTTGGAAAGATTGATTTAAAACTCTATGAGCCAAATGAGTTGAAGACAAGAGTTATTTAACCCCTCCCCCCCCCAAATGACTTTAAAGATCCAGTACCACATTTCATGCAAGTAGTTGCCATTTCGAAGGCAATTCATCTTTAATAAACCTTTTAAAAAATAACACATGAATTTGCCTTTCAAATTGGTTTTCCAATTAGAGGTTTCAGGTGAGCCCTTTCTTAACATACTAGAGCTTTCTAAACATCTATGTGCAAAATTGAACAAGTGTTTTTTTGTTTGTTTGTTTTTTTGGAGAAGAAAATAAAAAAATAAAATAAAATATAAACTGTTTTTTGAAAGCGGTTAGAACAAACTACCTACAGAATTTACCTCTTCTGACTAGATGCTGCTGATTTGCCCTGTTAGGTTCCCTTATTTGGTATGCAGGAATTTTGCAGAAATGGGGCCCGAGAAATAGTTATGGAATGCATTAAAATCTTCATTTTGTAAGATGGAGATGGGGGTGGGGTGACTTTCCAGCTGGGCCCCTGATGTTCCTTTCTAAGTAGAACACCCCACCCCCACCAGTGTCTTAATATGGTTAAAAGTTAGAATTATGCCCTCCAAAATCATATATCTTCGAGATGCAGTTAACGAGTCACACAAAAGAGTCTTTATTGATATAAATTATCTTATGTATTTCTTAATTTCTGTTGTAAAAATAGGAAGGACCATTTTACAAGTCTAGTTTGCTTTGTACAGTAGACAAGCTCCTGCAAAGGTTTGTGTCTCATTCATCTACATTAGATCAACAAAAGCATCTAATATTTTCATGCATAATTTTCTCTGTCTACTGTCTGAAGCAATACATCATCTTTAAACTTATGTTTAAAATGTACTAGGGGAACATATTTATGTAACCTGTGATGAATTCTTTCACAACAGGAAGAATCTCTTGTTCATAAAAATAAATCCAGTGTCTAATGATTTATTCCCTAAATTTTGATTCATACATATTTGATTTTTTGAAACTAGTGCTTCATTCTAAGTCTCCTTTTTTCAGAACATTCACTTTTAGAGTTTAATCCCTACAACTATCCTGTTGCATGTCATTGTGGGGATAAGAGTGCAGATCTTTGAGATCCAGAAACTCAATTTGAATTTCCTCTCCACCCCTTACTAGGTCCCATTAGGTTGTGTCTTTTCCTCTTCTTATCATCAAAAGTAGATTCTTAATAAATACTTATTGTTTGACTGCTTGTGGGACTCTATTGAACTTTAATTTCTGCATCTGAAACAAAAAGTGTTATAGACTAGATGAAGTTTCCTTTAAGTCCTAGAACAATTCTCCCCCTTTTTTATTTTATAAGGAAGCTCACTTATTCTCTTTAACTTGATACCATGTATAAATCACTTCCTCCCATATTAATAGAAATTTGCTATTAATATTGACTTGAAAGTTTTCCCACTTTTTTCATTCCTATCCCAGGCACCACCTGGCTAATGGGAGCCCAGAAATGGAGACAAATTGATACTTATAAAACCAAGCCATGTCCCCAGTTAATCATAGGGCAACCAAATTCTAGCAATTTGACATTTAAAGACAAGAAAAGAAAAAGAACATTATCATCAGACTGTAACTCCAAACAATCATTCTGGTGTGGTTTTGATGGTAATAGAATATTTGCAATGAGTTTTCCATTTCAAAGCAATTGGCTTGATGATCTGGATAGCTCATGGAAAGACACACTCATCTTATTTCTGTATCTTTTATAAACTAAACAAAACCTTTTACTATCAGTAAAATGTTTTTTTTTTTCCCTTACCGAACCAAACCCATCATTTCACTGATTGTAACCTGGAATATTCTTTCATCTGCCATGTTTCATGTCTGTGTAGCATTTGTAGTTGAGATGGTTGAGATGATATAATGGAATTGGAATCAAATGATCTGATTGACCCTCTCAAAATCCAGCCAATAAGTTGTTTTTCTAGAACAAACCAGACATAATATTCATTCCTTTTCTGCAAAAGTGCACATAAGTGGACTCATCCATATGACATTTTTAATAGGGTATAGAAGAAATGGTTATGTTAGCATTGTACCTTCTGTTTTCTTACCCTAAACCAAGACTGACACTTATTGCAGGTCACCCTCTTGAGCACCCATCACTTAGAACAAAAACAAAAATTCACAGTGAGGTATTGTGATATAGAAGAAAAACCTGGCCTCTGGAATCAGAACGTTCAATTCTCAAGTCTCAAAGAATTGAGAGACTGATTAGGAACAAGAAGGAAGAGGAAGTAGAAGAATAAACATTTATATAATCACTATTATTTAGATATGTTAACTGCTTTTAACAAATTCCATTTCATTGGGTGATCACCACAACCCTAGGAAGTAGGTGCTATAATTATCTCCATTTATGTCCATGAAACTAAAGCCAGTTGGGCCAGTCACATAACTGAGGCCAAATTCGAATTTGGGTCTTCTTGACTCCAAATCCAGAACCCTATACCAGTTGCTTACAAGTTTTAGGGAAGGCACAGCAGCCCTTTCAGAGTGAGTCACAGAACAATGTTGTCCTTCACTTGATTCTATTTTAGTATCTGCTATTCTGTTTAATTAATTGACCACTTTAAATTTGTAGCTATTTGGTTTGGCTTAGAAAACAAAAGATCATTGGGACTCCTGAGAAATGTCTTTACCAAAAAACAGTTGCCTTTAAAATCTTCAGGAAATAAGATAAAAAGTTATGTGTTACTTGTTGCTATTTATCAGCTCTTTCTTTGGAGGTGGACACAAACAAGTCATTCTTCAAGCAATAGTTCAATTATTGTACATTTTGTTCTCTTGGTTCTGCTCCTTTCATTCTTTTCTTAAAAAATGATTTATATTTTCAGTTACATGTAGAAACAATTTTTGACAATTGTTTTCTGACATTTTAAAGTCCAGGTTTTTCCCTTCTCTCCCTCCCTCCATCCTCTCTGTAACGTGATAAATAGTCTGATAATGGCTATACCAAGTCCTTTCATGCAATACATATTCCATATTGCTTCTGTCATGATATAAAACACATATCTGACATACAATAAAAAGGTCATAAAAGAAGATGAAAATGACATACTTTTATCTGCATTCAGACTCCAACAGTTACTCCTTTGACTGTGAATAGCATTTTTCATCATGAGTCCCTTATGGTTATTTTGGGAACTAGTTTTGTTGATAATGGTTTAGTCCTTCACAATTGATCATCACATATTTCTGTTACTGTATACATTGTTCTTCTAGTTTTGCTCACTTCACTTTGCATCATTTCATATAATTCTTTCCATGTTTTTGGAACTCACCCTGTTTGTCATTTCGAATGGCTCAATAGTATTCCTTTGCAAGCATATACCACAACTTGTTCATCAATTCCCCAAAGTAATGGGTAAACCCTCAACTTTCATTTCTTTGCCACTACTGAAGAGCCACCAGAAATATTTTGGTGCAGGTGGGTCCTTTTCCTTTATCGCTGATCTCTTTACAATACAGACCAAGTAGTGGAATTGCTGGGTCAAAGGGTATGGATAGTTTTATGACCCTTTAAGCATGGTTCCAGATTGCTCTGGAGAATGTGCTCCTTTCACTTTTCAGGATTTCATGTAGGTCTTTCCATTTTTTTTGTTTTCCTCCAAAACTAACCAACGTGTTATTTCTTACAAGACAAGAGTATTCCATCACAATCATATTCTTATTCAGTCTTTCCCCAATTGATGAGCATTCCCTCAATATCCAGTTCTTTGCCACCACATAGAGAACTGCTACAAGTCTTTTGGATCATATAGGTTCTTTTCCTTTATCCTTGATCACCTTGGGAAACAAACATAATAGTGGCATTGCATTTTTAACTTATTTCCCCTGCTTTTATACTCACTAGAACTAAAGGAGGTGTTCTTTATAAAGCTGCATACACTTAGTATTAACTAATATTTATATAGCACCTTTAGGTTTTATGTACAATATATCATTTAAGCTTGACAATAATCCTATGAGGACAAGATTATCATGGTCCCCATTTTATACAGAAAAATTGAGGCTGAAAAAGTCAAGTTGCCTAGGATCACATAACTAGCAAGTATCAATGATGAGATTCAAAATAAAGCATCTTCTGACTTTGGATACATCATGCTTTCCCCCAGCCCATATTGCCTCTTCTTTAACTCCATAAATGAAGTCACTCCTTAGTCCTCATTTTCTTTTGTCTCTTTCTAGGGCTTATATCTAAATCCTATAATCATTTTCTTAGAAAACTCAAATAACTGGACCAAAACCCATCATAGGTGTTTAGTACGAAATAGAGGCTCAGTAAAGAATATTGTGATTTTTATTACTAAGTTCACAGTGCATGATTTTTGCATGCAGATGAGATTTCTTTTATGGAAAGATTTTTCTCCATCTAATCTCCTAGCTATGCCTGTGCCCATATATATGAAATGAACAAAATATGGCAAAGACAATAAGATAATTTTGATTAGAACAAAAATATTAGGTAAATGCAAACCGTCAAGTTAAATTCATTGTCCTGTAATGGCTTAGTTCACAAGTTTCAGAAAAGTCATCATGAATATGGATGTAATGGAGACTGAAAGTCTTTATTCTTTTATTGGAAAATAGGTTAGTCTGTTTCCCAGTCTTAAGGGCAAAGATACACTGCCTTCCCTTCTGATCTTCTATCCACCGTAATTCAAAATTGCAGAGTTGATTAATAATAAGTTTCTTTTAAAAATACGATTCTGGTTTCAGTTACTAAGAACTTTGTGAGGCAATTTCTATTGTAGATAAATGTTTCCATGTTTTAGACCTTAATTATAGGTGAATTTACTTTCCTAGAAATTTTAAGAAAATATATCTTCAGCACTTAAGCATTTCCATTGAATGAAAAATTGAAGCCTTTTAAAATGTGAGCTCAAAGGAAGCTAAACAATGAGAGGACACACTCTTTCAAACTATTATGACTTAACAAACTGGTTTCTAATGAGGAGTTTACATTATCTACTATCTAGCTCTCTTATTATTCTGTGGCTACCATTATCTAATCCTCTCACATCCATTTCTGGATCAGAAATATTTATTTGGAATCATAATATGGTCTGCACTGAAATAGCTGGAGTTCTTGATACTGATGAAATCACAGGTGTGCTTAGGAAGAAATATATAAAGTTTGTTTTAGAAGCATTCCTCCTATATATTTTTTTTTTTATCAGAGACATCAGTTCTCATGATGGGAACTGCCCAAAGACAGTGGGACCAATTTTACTTTTTTTTGGAAGTAAAATCTAGGAAACATGAAAAATGTATTCATGTTTAAAGATCATAGATTTTGAGTTGGATGGAGCTCTATAAGTCATCAAGTCCAATGTCCTCATTTTACAGATGAGAACATTAAGTTCCAGAAAAATTAAATGTTTTGCCTCACTTCAAACAAGTTAGTGGCAGATCCAGGATTCAAATTCAGGGCCCATGACTACAGATTTATTTATCCCACAACTTATCCCACTCATATGCTAGGAATACTCCAAATTTATGAGCACTGCCTTCACAATGTCATGGGGAAATGAAAGTGGAGAATAAGCTATTTGTTTTTATAATATTGTTGTTATTGTATAAATTGTTTTCCTGGCTCTACTGAATTCTTTTTCCATCAGTTCATAAAAGTCTTCCCAAAAGAGTGGGAAAACACTTAAAGAGTATAGCTTAGATCCAAATAGAAATATAAATTATTGAAGCCACACTCAAAGTTCTAGATATAAATCACTCATTCTGTCCTGTCTTCTTTATTTGTAGTTTTCTGACAATTAAAATGAATAGAATCTTTTCCCCCCTCTGCCTCTTGCTCTCTTCTCTCTCTCTCTCTTTCTCTTTCTTTTTTTTTCTCTCTCTCTCCTCTCTGTCTCTCTTTGACTCTGTCTCTGTCTATCTCTGTGTCTCTTTCTCATTTTTTCTTTTTCTTTTTCTCTTCCTGTCTCTTTCACCCCATTCCTTTTTCAGCACCTCTCCCTCTGCAGGTAACACTACTCTCTCTGGCTCTTCTTTCTCTTTTTGTTGTTGCAACAGTTCATTCACTTCAGTTATGTCCAACTCTTTGTGACTGCATTTGGGGTTTTCTTGGAAAATATACTATAGTTGTTTGCCATTTCCTTTCCCAGCTCATTTTATAGACCAGTTAACTATAACAAACAGAGTTAAGTAACATGCCCAGGGTCACCCAGCTAGTGAGTATCTGAGGCCAGATTTGAAATCAGGACTTCCTGACTCCTGGCCTTGACCTCTATGCACTGTGCCACCTAACAGATGGCCCTTCTTTCTCTTGTACCAATCACAACCATCCAGAAAATCTTGTTGTCTAATCTATTATAATTATATCATTTCCATTCTTTCATTGCCAGATACATATTTGTAAAGTATTGTGTGTATATGGGAGATAGAGAGGGGAAAGGAGAGAGGGGGGGGGAGAGAGACAGAGAGAGACAGAGAGAGAGACAGAGAGACAGAGAGACAGAGAGAGAGAGAGAGAGACAGAGAGACAGAGAGACAGAGAGAGAGAGAGAGACAGAGAGACAGAGAGACAGAGAGAGAGAGAGAGACAGAGAGACAGAGAGACAGAGAGAGAGAGACAGAGTGACAGAGAGAGACACATACAGAGAGTGGAGAGAGAAAAAGAGAGACAGAGAGAGATAGGAGACAGAGACAGAGACAGAGACAGAGACAGAGAGGGAGGGAGAGAGGGAGAGAGAGATGGATAGACAGAGAGACAGAGAGAGGGGGGGAGAGACAGAGACAGAGAGACAGAGACAGAGACACAAAGACAGAGACAGAGACAGAGAGATAGAGACAGAGAGACAGACAGAAAGAGACAGACAGAGAGACAGGGAGAGTGAGTCAGAGAGAGAGAGAGAGTGAGTCAGAGAGACAGAGGGGGTGGAGAGAAAGGAGAGGAAGCAACAGAGACAGAGAGACAAACAAAGAGAGAGTGCATTTGTCAAATGTATGGAACCAAGGACACAAATACAAGCAAGTAAGATAGTTCCTATCCTATCCTGAAGGAGCTTCCTATCAAATACGGGAAGTCAACATAGATCAAAATGCTGGGAAACCGGGGAATGGAGAAGCAGAGGAACAGTATCATGACAGCGATCTTTGTAACTAAATTAACAAATTATATATATATATATATATATATATATATATATATATATATATATATATATATATATATATATATATGGATGTATGAATTTTGTTTTTAATAACTCAACTTTAGTATTATATGAGACTAAAATACAACATTCTTTTTTAAGTTCTTAGAAAAATGAGAACCATGATTCTCTTAGAAAAATGAGAATATAACCAGCTCTACAATGTCAAATTTAGTAAGGACAATTAATAGAAGGAAGGACAGAACCTGGGCTTTCATTGGCGTAAGGAATTACTTTATGGAGGAAATGTCCTTCTCCCTACACAAGTCAAATCGGTACCTTCCTCTCCAACTTCTCTTTGAGAGTTATCTAGCCCATGGAGAGGTCAAATTCACACAGAATATCTCCCCTCTCTGAGGTCAGCTCTGTTTAGATCCACTATACCACACTGTCTCTTGTTTTATTCTCTGGAGAGAGTGGGTGCTAAATTCAGAGTCAGAGACCCTGAATTTGAATCTCAGCTCTGCCTTTTGCTATCTGGTTGACCTTGGACAAATTGCTTAATCTTTCTCAGCTTCCGTTTCTTTATCTATAAAATGAGAGATCCAGGTTAGATGATTTAATAGGTTACTTCCAGCTCTAAATACATAATCCTGACCTTGAAACACCTTCCAGCACAGTTCCTGAGGGTAGTACTGTGTTAGGGCTCAGAAGATTTCAATGGATTTTTCTTTTCCTAATTTCCTTTTGTTTAATGTATTCATGCAGATTACCAGGCTCCCATGACAGCTGAGAATATATAAGAAGCTTTTCTTTGTTGTTGTTCAGTTCAGTCATGTCTGACTCTTTTTGACCCTAAGGGCACATTATGCCCTTCTGTCCTCCACTATTTCCCAAAACCTGTCCAAGCTCATGTTTGTTACTTCCATGATACTCTCAGCCCATTTCATTCTCTATCTTCCCCTTCTTTTGGCTTCAATCTTTCCCAACTTCAAAGTCTTTTCAAATCAGTCTTGTCTTCTCATTATGTGGTCAAAGTATTTAAGTTTCAGTATTTGTTCTTTCACTGAATAGTTTGAATTAATTTCTTTAAATATTGACCCATTTGATCTCCTTGCTGTCTGAGGCACTCTCAGAAAATTTCTCTAACACCATAATTAAAAAGCATTGATGAATCGATGAAGCTCTCAGCTTTCCTTATAAAATTATTTTTTTTCCTTTTTTAAATTATTTTTTCCAGATTACATATTGATACCATTTTTAATACTCATTTTTTGACATTTTTGTAATCCATGTTTTCTCCCTCCCTCTCACCCTTCCCTTGTCCCCAAGAAGACAAGTAATGTGATCTAGGTTGTACATATGTTATCATACAATACACTAGAGAATAAATTCATGGAGGAAATAAAGGGAAGAATGATATGCTTCCATCTGCATTTGGACTCCATCTGTTCCTTCTATGGCAGTGGAGAGCCTTTTTCCTCATGAGTCCCTTGGAGTTGTCCTGGATCTTTGCCTTGTTAATAATAGTTAAGTCATTCATGGCTGATCATCGTACACTACCATTGTTACTGTGTATATAATGTTCTCCTGGTTCTGCTCACTCACTCTGCATTATTTCATATAAGAGTTGCCTTTTTTGTGTTCATCTTGTTTGTCATTATATAATAGTATTCCATTTCAGTCATAAACTACAACTTATTCAGCCATACCCCAATTGATGGGCATCCCTTCAGTTTCTAGTTTTTTTGCCACCACAAAAAGAGCTGCAGGGAATATTTTCGTACAGATAGATCTTCTAGTCCAACTTTCACAGTCATATAATGCTGTCCATAGCTTTCCTTTCAAGGCGAATCTTTTCATTTCATGGCTACAGCCACCATCTGCAGTGATTGTTGAGCACAAGAATATAAAATTTCATACTGTTTCCATTTCTTCTCTCTCTGCTTGCCAGGAAATGCTAAGACCTATTGCCATAATCTTGGCAATAATTTTTTTGATGATAAGCTTCAAACCAGCTTTTACACTCTCCTCTTTCACCCTTGTCAAGAGATTTCTTAATTCTTCTTCACGTTCTCCCATCAGAGTGGTTATGGCTGCCTATATGATATATGACATATTTTCTTGATATATCTCTTGGCAACCTTAATTCCATTTTTTTATTTATTCAGCCTAGAACTTTGCCTGATATACTTTGTATGTAAGAACTTTAGTCAATAGAATTAGATTAGAATTTATGAAAACAATGCCTTTCTCTCTTATCATAATAGATATTCATTTGACAGAAGGAGCAAACTCTTACAAGCTTCAGAATGCAACTGAGCTTCATTGTCCCTTTTGCCCAGATATATACATGGCCATGATTACCGTGTCACCTGGAGCTCACAGTTCCCCAAGACTCTTGGCTCACATGGACCAGAAATGATACTAAGAGAATGTTCCTCATCACAGTGCTAATCTATAGTTTAGACTGTGGGCTGAAAACCAACCAATTCCCCTCCCCGTATGCCTAGCTAGCAATAGCTGGATGACACAAAGAATTGAGCAATGGAGCATTGTATCTTTATTCAGGAAGGTCTAAATTAAATTTGATCTGAGATACTGTATGGCTCTAAGAAAATCACTTAACACCTATCTGCCTTGAGTTTCTCCATTGCAAATTGGAGATAATAATAAAATCTACCTCCCTGGATTATGGTAAAAATCAAATGAGTTGATATTTGTAAAACACTTAGTAAAGATACATGAATATAGCAGGCATTTAATAAATGCACGTTTCCTTCCTTCTTAGCAGACTTGCCATGTTCAAGTAATTCACCAGATTTGCTCTCCAATTAGTACACTGTGAAGAATTTATATTCATACCTTTTTCTTTCTCCAGGCATCGTGCTATTTTAAGAAATCTTCTTGTCTCACAACTAAAACTAGACTTGAACAATTGGAAAAACATTAACTGCTCATGGATAGGACGAGCCAATATAATAAAAATGACCATCCTACCCAAACTTATTTATCTATTTAGTGCCATACCCATTGAACTACCAAAATACTTCTTCACTGATTTAGAAAAAACCATAACAAAGTTCATTTGGAAGAACAAAAGATCAAGGATATCCAGGGAAATAATGAAAAAAAAAACACATATGATGGGGGCCTTGCCGTCCCTGACCTAAAACTATATTACAAAGCAGCAGTCATCAAAACAATTTGGTACTGGCTAAGAAACAGAAAGGAAGATCAGTGGAATAGACTGGGGGAAAGCGACCTCAGCAAGACAGTATACGATAAACCCAAAGATCCCAGCTTTTGGGACAAAAATCCACTATTCGATAAAAACTGCTGGGAAAATTGGAAGACAGTGTGGGAGAGACTAGGAATAGATCAACACCTCACACCCTACACCAAGATAAATTCAAAATGGGTGAGTGACTTAAACATAAAGAAGGAAACCATAAGTAAATTGGGTAAACACAGAATAGTATACATGTCAGACCTTTGGGAGGGGAAAGGCTTTAAAACCAAGCAAGACATAGAAAGAATCACAAAATGTAAAATAAATAATTTTGACTACATCAAACTAAAAAGCTTTTGTACAAACAAAACCAATATAACTAAAATCAGAAGGGAAACAGCACATTGGGAAAAAATCTTCATAGAAACCTCTGACAAAGGTTTAATTACTCATATTTATAATGAGCTAAATCAATTGTACACAAAATCAAACCATTCTCCAATTGATAAATGGGCAAGGGAAATGGATAGGCAGTTCTCAGATAAAGAAATCAAAACTATTAACAAGCACATGAAGAAGTGTTCTACATCTCTTATAATCAGAGAGATGCAAATCAAAACAACTCTGAGGTATCACCTCACACCTAGCAGATTGGCTAACATAACAGCAAAGGAAAGTAATGAATGCTGGAGGGAATGTGGCAAAATAGGGACATTAATTCATTGCTGGTGGAGTTGTGAACTGATCCAACCATTCTGGAGGGCAATTTGGAACTATGCCCAAAGGGTGCTAAAAGAATGTCTACCCTTTGACCCAGCCATAGCACTGCTGGGTCGGTACCCCAAAGAGATAATGGACACAAAGACTTGTACAAAAATATTCATAGCTGCGCTCTTTGTGGTGGCCCAAAACTGGAAAATGAGGGGATGCCCATCAATTGGGGAATGGCTGAACAAACTGTGGTATATGTTGGTGATGGAGTACTATTGTGCTAAAAGGAATAATAAAGTGGAGAAGTTCCATGGAGACTGGAACAACCTCCAGGAAGTGATGCAGAGCGAGAGGAGCAGAACCAGGAGAACATTGTACACAGAGACTAATACACTGTGGTATAATCGAACGTAATGGACTTCTCCATTAGTGGCGGTGTAATGTCCCTGAACAACTTTCAGGGATCCAGGAGAAAAAACACCATTCATAAGCAAAGGATAAACTATGGGAGTGGAAACACCGAGAAAAAGCAACTGCCTGAATACAGAGGTTGAGGGGACATGACAGAGGATAGACTCTAAATGAACACTCTAATGCAAATACTATCAACAAAGCAATGGGTTCAAATCAAGAAAACATCTAATGCCCAGTGGACTTACGCGTCGGCTATGGGGGGTGGGGGGGGGAGGAAAAGAAAATGATCTATGTCTTTAACGAATAATGCTTGGAAATGATCAAATAAAATATATTAAAAAAAAAAAAAGAAATCTTCTTGTCTATCTAGAAGTCCAGTTCTTTAATTTGGTATCTATTTAATTTGGAATTATCAAGAAGGTGCTGCCCAGGAATTCTCCTTTCTTAGGATATGTTGGTAAATGTATGCAAAAGTGAATCAACAAGGCAGCCAGGTAGCACAGTGAACAGAACACCAGGCTGGAATCAATGTGGCTAGCTGTGTGACTCTGGGCAAGTCATTTTACCCTCATTAACTAGCCTTTACCATTCTTCTTAGAACTGATACTAAAACAAAAGGTAAAGATTTTTCTTAAAAAAAGAAAGTTAATCATATACTTCTAAAATGTTTTATTATGTGATTCATGGGGATGAGTAAGGGGGAAAAGAAAGTTGTTCATGAGCACAGGTTTCTCCTTAGACCTGAGCGCAAGGTCATGTCTGCTTCATCTATATGCCGCTTTTGAAACTTGCTATCAACTAATTCTGGTAGGAAAAAAGCACAAATAAGTTTGGACTTGCCTGTATCTTCAACCTTCTCCCCAACTCACCCTGCCCAACAGGTCTATTCCTTTTCTGGTTGATCTATCTTCAAAAACTTGTCTTCAAAAACTTCAAAGCCTAAAAAGGATTTTAGAAAGAATTTTAAGTGAGTTTGGCAAAGAAGAAAGCCAGAAGGAGGTGTGGCTCCCTCACTTGTCTTTGGGAGGTTTACATTATATAGAGGTCAAATAAGGGCATAAGCAGATAGGCAATTTTCTTCAAATGTATATCAGCAGATAAGCATAAACATTCAATAAAATCTGGGCAGAACCAAAACACAGACTATTGGGCAACTGAAAACATAAGCTCTGGGTAGATCCAAAACAAGAGAGAAAAAAGGGCTGAACTGACTTCATGTTTTTTTTTTTTAATCTATATATCATGAAGAGGAAACAATTTCTCCTCCAAGAATTCATATTCTCTGACTCTCAAACAGTCAATGATCCTGATTTCCCTATATCCAGCCAGCAAATTTCTAGTGGCTTTGGCCACAGTCCATAGGGAAGTGCCTATTAGATGCCTCCAAAACAAAGCCACATCTGCCATTACATTGATTAGTAAACTCATCCCATTGTGTGACTCCCCCAGTTCCCATTTCTTCCCTTCCATGTGGTTGATATGACTGGGTTAAATAAGGTTAGATTAGGTTAGATTCAATTCAATTAAATTAGATTAGATTAGATTAGATAAAGCATTTATTTTGTACTTACATGTGTCTGGCATCATGAGTAGGAATATAAATACAAGCAAAAGGAAAGACAGTCCCTGACCTCAAGGAGTTTATATTGTTAGGGGAAGACAGAACATAAAAAGGAGCTGAAGTGGAAGAAGGATACCTCAGGGGCATAGTGGAAAAATACAGAGAGTCAATTAGAAATAACTTAGAAGTATAATGGACTTCTCCAGTAGCAGCAATGCAATGATCCAGGACAATTCTGAGGGACTTATGAGGAAGAATCCTATCCACCCTTAGAGAAAGAACTGTGGGAGTAGAAACACAGAAGAAAAACAACTGCTTGATCACATGGGTTGATGGGGATATGACTGGGTATGTAGACTCAAAGGGATCACCCTGGTGCAAATAAATATCAATTATATGGAAATAGGTCTTGATCAATGACACATGTAAAACCCAATGGAATTACACTTTGGCTGGGGGTTGTTGGGAAAGGGGAGGGAAAGAATATGAATCATGAAAATTTTCAATTAAAAAAAAATAAATAATTTAGAAGTAAGAATGGCTGGCACAGGGCATTTCCTCAAATGGGGGAATGATAAAAACAAACATGCATACATACATTTATATGTGTATATGTATGTTTTTGTGTTTTAAATACATATTTTTATATATACATATATGTATGTTTGGACCTATAAATGGCTTCAAATTATTCCCAATAGTGATTATTTATTCTCATTATTGTTTCTTGAGCTGCACATTCCTTATCTCCTACTAGTCTTTGGCAAACTAATCTGTATATTTTTTTCCTCTTATTTCCCATCAGTTCCTTATTTTTGTTCATCTGTAAAAGATTCAGAATTTATAGAAATCGTGAGTCATATTAAAGACAGAAATTATTTTCCTAAAGGAATTGAAGGAGAGCAAGATCAGAGCTCCATTTCCAAGGATGGGAGACAACACTAGAGTAGGAGGCAACTGGAAGTAACAAATGGAAAGTCATCTCTATCCTGGGAATAATAGAAAACCATTTCTATGGGAGAACAGGCAGTCATATTTTGGCAACTAGGACATATTTATTGGGTTTCCATGGGCCTTTTTAGGAGCAGCTAACCTATGGAAGAATGTTGCTCCATTCTCTGAAGATGGGTCCTTTGATGGATAGCCACACAGTGTGAGCTGGGATTCATTTATCACAGTCACAAGATAGCAAAGCACCCAGTGATGATGCTGGAACATCAAACAATGTTTGTAAAAGCTGCTGAAAGCTATCTTCATATGTGATAAGAGTTTTAAAGTGGAGGTTATTGGATATAAAAATGCAGCACTTTTAAAGTGCATTCCCAACGCCAATCTTTATCAAAAAGAGAGATGTCAGGCTTCTGCAATAGATCTTTTCAAGGGTTTTCCCTGTGTCTATGGTGCAAATAAAAGGCTATTTTTAAAGGACCAAATCTCTTTGAAAATAGTTTCTATGTATATAGTCCTTGTATTCTCAACATTCAACAAAGTGACCTTTTATTCTCATAAATGAAAATATATATTGAAAAGAGCAGCCATTAGTTATTTTAAATGTTCAAATCAAATTAAACTTAATCATGAATAAGCATAAACATTTATATCTCCATATATAAGGAATAGAAAAAGAGAATTTTATATGAAATCATGAACTTGGGTATAATTTGTCTTTTTTTAAGTATAAAAGACATTTAATTTAATTGGACATAGTGATAAAAGCAATGCCTAGCTTTTGTCCCCTTCTGAACTTTTTTATTTCCTAATAGATATTTTTACCATTTCACTGATGCTCATTCTTTTCTTTTGTTTTCTTTTCTCTTTTCTTTTCCTTTTCCCTATCACTACTCACCCACTACAAACACCTATAAAAGTCCCCCTTGAAACAAATAAATATGACCAATCAAGGGAATTAAATATATGGTTCAAGTCTCAATAATGTTTGTTTCATTCTATAATTTTAAAGACTTTTAAAGATTTTTTAGAGATTTTTAATCTTTCTAGTGAAGACATTTCCATCAAGTCAGTCATTCAATGAATATTTATTAATTTTAAGAGGATATTCATATTTATATTGCATATGCATGTATATTTGAACACATGTATGCATATATGTCAACCTGAATAAAGACTAAACTCCCAAAGTAGTTATAATAATCAGTCTTTAATGGGGTAAGGTGATGCTAATCGAGCAGTGATATTGGGATTAGAATATGGGAAGCCACACAGAGTCCTAACTCTGGGACTTCCACTAAACTACAAAAAAAGAGGGGGATGACTAAATAGTCTTTTGGAAGGTAGGGGGGGAATGCCAGGTCTCTAGAGTTCCCTAAAGCTTGGGAAAGCTGCAATAGGCAGAGGCTAGCAAGACTGGGGATTGGGTTTCTTGTTCTTTAGATCTGATTTCCTCTTTTCAATTCAGTTCTCAGACAGAGGGGTAGTTTCTGGGAAATAGCAAGACCCACAAAGTCGGGGCAGAGTCATTACCTACGTCTTGATTTTGTTTTAAGCCTCTGGGCAAGTCATTAAGGGGATTCTATGAAAGTAATGTCACAGTTCATGTATGCATATGTGTGTATGAAGTTCTCTGCAATTAAAGAACTTGAAATAGACTTGTTTTTGTTGCTTAGTCATTTTTCAGTCCTTTCTGACTCTTTGTGACTCCATTAGGAGTTTTTTTGGCAAAAATATTTGGATGGTTTGCCATTTCCATCTCTAGCTCATTTTACAAACAAGGAAACTAAGGCAAGAAAAGTTAAGTGACTTGCCCAGAGTCACACAGCTAGTGAATGTCTGAAATCAAGTTTGAATTCAGAAAAATAAGTCTTCCGGATTCTAAGCCCACTGTACCATCTATAGTAAATCTACTCTCTGAAATCAATCAGGATATAGTTCAAAATGTTATTAAGTGAAAGGAAACTAAGTAGAAACTTGATGAAATCTTTGCCATATTGATTGATTTTTTTATTATTAAAAAATATGTTCCTGCCTCAGTATTTATGTTATAGTATTTTGACTCTAAGTTACTTCCAGGTCAAGACCTAGGCTCTTGAGTTTCTATCTAATAGCTAGCTAACATTTTCCAAAGGCTTTAGTATACAGAGGACTTTAGACATGTCACCTCGATTTATTATCTCAACACCTCAGAGAGATAGGGACCAGTATTATCCCCTTTTACACTCGAAAAAACGAAGACAGACAAAGCTTAAAGTAGCATGCCCAGTATCCAATGACTAGTGTTTAAGGATGGATTTGAACTTGAGTCTTAAAGATTTCAGGTTCAATGGTCAATCGACTGTGTCATGTAGTTACCTACCTTTACCCACCAAGTAGGTTTTCCTGGAATTAAGGCATTTTTCTTTCTTTAAGGAAATGGAGAAATAGACTACAAGGCAGCTAAGTGGCACATTTGAGAGAGCACCAAGTCTAAAGTCAGGAAGACTAATTTTCATGAATTCAAATCTGGTCTCAGACACTTACTAGCTGTGTGACTCTGGGTAAGGTACTCAATTCTGTTTGCCTCAGTTTCTTCACCTGTAAAATAAGATAGAGAAGCAAATGGGAAACCACTCCAGTATATTATCCAAGAAAACTCCTAATGGGGTCAAAAAGAGTCAGACCTGAATGAAAAACAACTGAGCATGTAGTCTCTATAATGAACACAAACCAATTCTTAATAATGATGAAGCTTATTATTTCTGTCACCTTTCCTTGAACCACTCTGACATGATTTTTCCTAGTAAAAATAAGTCTTTTTTTGGCCACCTAGTATTTTAGTTCTCTACTTGGTTGGAGTGACATCTCAAAATTCTTCATTTCCTTTCTTGTCACCTTAGCGTACTCATAAAAGGGACCTCAGTGACCACACACTGATTCAAGCCCAGAAAGTAGCAAGTTAACATCCAACTAATGCCAGAAGGCTGTTTTCTAATATTTGAAAGATAGTCATGGAGAGAAAAAGGATTAGACTTATTCTGCTTGACCCTTGAGCATCAATAGTAGTGATGTAGATTTAGGCTTAATATAAGAAGCATCATTTTTAATAAATAAAATTGTCCTTCAAGGAAATAAGTTCCCTTGAAAGGAAGTGGATTCAACTCTACTTCAAGTGGAGACTCCATGATTATTTGTCAGAGACATTGTAGAGAGGATTCCTATTCACAAATATCCAGTCCTGTCCATCTTAAACATTCTATGAAAATATATGTTGGTTCTAGAAATAAAGAAAAAATGATTTGGTGTGAAATATTTTGCCATTTATATTTTTGCAGCCAGTCTGCTAAATCAATGGTTTGTTTGCCTTAAAAAATTGTCTTGTTATTGTACCATGTTTCTCAGCAAGAATGATTCCATGTCCGATTCCTTTGCTTCTGCTGAAATATTTTCTTATTACCAAACCACACCGACTGCCAGTTTTGAAAACTAGTCTGGCTGGCGCTTCCTACATCTGCTGTGTTAGGCACAGAAGGCAGGCTTTCCATTCACCAGCTGGCAAGAAAGGCAGGCTTTGGGATGGGGAGAACAGGGAGACAGGGGCTGGAGGGAGCAGCATACTGGGAGTATGGAGAGGTAGACTAGAAATTTCCTTTCTTCCCAGGTGATGGATTTCCTTTGCAAGAGCTCTGGACAGCTGAAATCACATCAAAGGAAGGAAAAGCAGAGAACTACTCTTTCAGAGGCAAGTTTTCCTTCCAGCAACCCTATATTACTAGTCCCATGTAATCACTTTTTCAATGAATTTTATTAGAATTTCTTACCATTTCCTGAGAGCCCATATAATTTGCATCTGTCTCACAAACATCTCTGTGGCCCTTCAGAAAGCTTCTGAGAGAAATCCTTGACTCAGAGGACCCAAGACAAACTCTAGGCGAAAAGAAGGCATGGTAAACCAGGGCAAAAGAAATCTTTCTTTCCTGGACTCCATAAGGGCCTTTTAAGGTTGAAAAGTGTAGAGATTGGTGCAGGCAATAACACTAATCTACTCCACAGAGACCTAGAGAGGCATACTTAGCCCGTAAAACTGATTATGAATACCCTGCAGTTTTAAAGAGTTATTGGTTAAATGCTTTAAAATTATCCTTGATGAGGTCACCAAAGCAGCAGACCACTCTCCCATACCACATGAGCTCTGCATGGCTGGGACAAAGAGTTAGTGAAATCATTTTCCATAATGGCTCCAAGATCATTTTATTTAAAATGGAGGGAATGGGCTAAGATTACATTAAGAGAGTTGACTCAGTGGAGAAGAATTTCCAGACAATGACTACTGTGAGACTCTAATCCAGCGGTGTTGATGTCAAATAGAAATAGTACACAAGGATCTCTGTTTAGTTGTGTTTTTAGTTTTTTTTTTAAATATTTCCTATACATTTTAATCTGGTTGGGGGTGATTTGGGTCACTGAGGTCTAGCTTGATGTTTGACACCTCTGTTCTAATCCTTTGGTCTGGACTGGAGAAAGTATAGAATCTCTTTCTCTAGAAATAACCAGTTTGACTATCATGTAGGAAGTACTGGAAAAGCTTTGGGTAACACTTTTCAATTTAGAGTCAGAAATTTTTGTTATTCAGTCATTTCAGTTGTGCTCAACTCTGGGTGTCTCCATTTGGGCTTTTCTTGGCAAACATAATGGAGTGCACACCATTTCTTCTCCAGCTCATTTTGTAAAAGAAGAAAATGAGGTAAACGGGGTTAAGAGACTTGCCCAACATCACACAGCTAGTAAGTGTCTGAGGTCAGATTTGAACTCAGGAAAATGACCAATAAATTCCCAAGACCCTTTGTGCAAATTGAAAATTGCTTAGAATAGCAAACCCCATTATTTAATAAATATTTCTTATACAAATATAGCTAGGCACTTCAAGACTTTTCTTAAGCTTATCAGAGCTACAAGCATCACTACCCTTGTACTCTAGGGCCATTATTAGTAACTAAATAGAGTTAACAAAACAAAGAGAAACACTGCTGTGTTTAATGATTCACACTAATGCTTCTCAGAGCAAGAATAAGTATGATAGGGCAAACTGCTGCAAGACTTTATGCAGTTTGGGGAAATGGAACACATTTAGTGTGTTAATTAATTTTTTAAATTTTACTTTTTTTTTACTTTAATTTTTCCAATTGTCAATCATGTAGACCTGAAGTCACATGTGTTGAGGTATATAAAATGAGGTCCTTCTATATGGACAACAATTAAATCTGTTTGGCTTTCAACCCTTCATAACCTAGCTCCCTCCTACCTTTCTAGTCTTCTTAAACCTTGCTCCCTGACATATAGTCTTCAATCCAGGGACACTGGCTAATATTCCAGGAACAAGACAGTTCATCTCTCAACTCTGGGCATCCTTCCTGGCTGTTGTCTCTGCCTGGAACCTTTCCTTCATCCATGCCAAATACTGGCATCCCTTGTTTCCTTTCAGTCCCAACTAAAATCCTACATTCTATAGAAAGTCTTCTCCAGCCCCTCTTAATTCCAGTGATTTCCCCCTAATAATTATTTCCCAATTATACTATATAAAGTTCTCTTTCTATATATTTGTTTGCATGTTGTCTCCCTACTGCACTGTAAGCTCCTTTAGGGGAGGCAATGCCATTTGACTCTTTTTGTATCCCAACACTTAGGACAGTAGTAGGTGACTGATAAATGTTTATTGAGTGGGGAAGAGAGGAGAAGGAAGATATGCCCTTTAACAAGTTGCTTAAGCTCTGAAAAATGGAGCTGACAACAATTACACCACATCTTTCAGAGAGTTGTGAGTCACACAATCCTTTGTAAACTTAAAAGCACCACATGGATATTAATCATCATCTTTCATTGAGTCAATTAATTTTAATTGAACTGAATAAAGTTCTTCACTTGGAGAGAGTTAAGAGTAAAAGAGTTTCAGAAATCTTTCTTGAAGGTTCTGACAAAAGTCAAAGTCTCACGTTCCTCTGCTCATCGATCACTGATTGCAACCTGTGGGTAAGAAAGAATGCTTCAAGTGAGATGGTGGCATCTCTTAAAGGAACCCCACAGTATTCCTAGAACCCTGTTGGACCTGAGATCTTTGTTAAGGTTCATGTTTTGGGGAAATCATCCACATTCCAAGTGGTATAGGGGTCTCATGGAATCCTGGGGTTATGCAGAAGAGCAGAGGGCAAGACTATTGGATCCTTTGGAAAGAAGGAAAAATTTCATCCTAGAAGTAGATTTGATATAGACCTCTCCAACCGAATATGACACAGCCCTTAAATATCTGTTAAAGCCCATGCTGTAATATAACTGTGGAGCCTTCCAATATATCCTTTGGGATTTTCATGTTTTAATGATGTCACTCATAGTAGCAAATTTTATCTGGATAAATATGTGAAAGGTAATATAAAGAATTCAACCCCAGCAAGTAAAACTTCAACAATATTTCAGGAAATAGCCTGAATCACGAACCTGCTTACAGTTATTGTCATAGCTTTTCGTATTTTGTTGTTTTTTTTTAACAAATCAAACTTTTTATACATGATAGGCCATAGCAGTTCACATAACCTCATAGCTCCATGGGAGCACTCAAAACTGTGTTAGCAATAAAAACGTTTCCAGGAAAAAGAAAACATGTTTTAAAGCACTCTTCAGTTGTAAATTTCTTAGGGATTTCAGTGTACCATTTGGAAATAAAGACTTAGCCTATCTAGTTGTAATGAGGGAAAACCCAAACTTCCCAGCAAAATGGCCTTGTGCAGCCATGAGAAACTCAGATGTGTATTACCCAGAATACATTAAACCAGATGCTCCTGGAGCACAAATTGAGCCAGACAAAACATTGTCATTTACTTCCAAAGTAAATGAAATAATAAAAGGTAAAAATGATATTTTGAGCTAACTTATACTTATCTCTATATGAATACTGCCCCCCTAGAGTATAACCAGGGTTGTAATAGAGCCATCTTGAGCCAGATTGCCAATTGTCAAATTTCCAATGTAACCATTTACATCTTAGAAACTAAAGGATCTAAATCAGGGTTTGATTTATCTTCTTGTTGATTATCCAGACTTAAGAAACTGATGGAGAAAATACATGCAATGTTAAGTTGTTAAGCTTAACAATGATAAGTACAACTTAAAAGTGTTCTATGAACACATGCTACCTATCCTTTCCCTGAGCAGGTTGTTAAACATTTACTAGAACATTCTATAACTTTGAGACCTTCAAAAGAATTTTGGTATTATTGTGTCTGGTTCTATAAACGATCTCTTTGGTACTTTGGTTGGCTTATCACTAATTCCATAGATTAATTTAAATCATATTTCCTTTTTATTGTATTAATGCAGCCCAATGGGACATAGTGGAATGAAAATGGGAATTGTAATCAGAAAATCTGATTAAAATCCTATTTCTTGTCATTTTCTACCTATAAGGCCTGAGGACTCTCTGAGCCTCATGCATACAGTAAAGGTGTTGAACAAGATGGCAGCCTCCAAGGCCCCTTGCAAAGCTCTTTCTCTGATTTTATGATCCTGCAAACTGCCTTCTGGTAACCTGGTAAGCACTAAAGTCATTGAACTTCAAGTGTTAGCAGATGATTTCTGTCAGACTTCATTATTTATGTTCCTCAGGGAAATATAGAGGTCTGGGGTAAATTAATTGAGAGAAAAGCTTAACCAATAGTGGGTTCATTGACTTAATGATCCACACTCTTTCTGCAAGGCTTATGGTATCAGTGATGATCGTGTCATTTTTGGTATTATTTATTTTATATTTTCATATTATTTATTTAACAATAAATGTGCTACATTTCTGCAGCACCTTCTAATGAACTCAAGGGGTTATACACACTAAATTTGAAATCGAATAGAATATTTTTTATAATTTTCAACTATATAATTTTATATATTTTATAGCTATATAATTTTAGCAGTGAGCATGGAGCCAGGAAGACCTAGGTTCAAACTTCAACTTTAATATATACTGCACCTGAGATCACTTCACATCTCAATACTCTACGTAACTTTCTACAAGTTATAGAAAAAAGTTTTGGTATGCTTTAGTAAAGGGAGTTTCCTCATCTGGGAGTTCCCTATATAATACAATGGAATCACAGATCCAATCCCTATCCCTGCCCTAATAATTTGAGACATGAGCAAGGAAAGCAGGAGTTGGAACAGTCAGGGAAAATGACCCATTCAGGAGAATTCAATAGCTACAACTCCAATAAACAAAAAGTTTCAATACTACGATTATTTTCAAAGATCAGAGAGAAATATGACTGTTATTTTAGTTGTCCATTTTTATAATTTTTTTTAAATATTGAGCCCTTTTCTATTTGCATTTCATTCATTCTCAGTCTACCTTCCCCTTCCCTCCCCCCACTAATCTACCCAGGACTTTCCTAACAAATATTACAAAAGAACAAGCAGAAAAATCTAGCCATCACATTGAGCCCCATCAAACAATTTCTGTATTGTTCCACTCTCATAGCTCCCACCCCACCGCAACCCCCGCCCTCAAATTAGGAAGGTGCATTTTCCAGGACTTAGTTTGATCATTATAATAATACAACATTAAAGTTTATATTTGTTTTTCTTTCATTTCTGTTTATAGCATAGTCATTGAGAAACACAGCTGTGATGTAACTAGACTTGAGGTAGTTGAGTATGGTAAGTATATATGTGTATATAATATATGCATATACATGTATATGCATATGTGTATATGTATGTATTTAAAATATACATACACAAGTTCACTAAAAGAAAGGTGCTTCTGAGAAAATGTATAGACAAATTCTTGAAAAGAGGTCTCATATCTAAAATATACAAAGAATTTTGCCAAAATATATAAGAATATGAGTCATTCTCCAATTGAAAAATGATAAAAAGATAGGAACAGACAGGTTTTAGATAAAGAAATCAAAGCTACATATATATAACTATGTAAAAAAAATGCTCTCATTATTGATTAGAGAAATGCAAAATAACTTGGAGGTATCATATCACACCTATCAGATTGGCTAAAATGGTAAAGGAGCAAAATGACAAATGTTGGATGGGGATGGGGAAAAATGGGGACACTGATACATTGTTGGTGGAACTATAAACTGATCCAACCATGTTTCAGAGCAATTTGTTATTGTGCTTTAGTTATAAAATTGTGTATACATTTTGACTCAACAATACCACTATTGGTTTTATTTCCTTAGGTGATCAAGAAAAAATGGAAAAGAAATTATAAGTTCTAAAATATTTATAGCAGCTCTCTTTGTGGTGGCAAAGAACTGGACAGTGAAGGCATGGCTGTCATTTGAGAATGACTAAATAAGTTGTGGCATATGAGTATGATAAAATATTACTATACCTTAAGAAATGATAAACAGGTTAATTTTGGAAGAACATGAAATTATGAAGTGAAACTAATAGAACCAAGAGAACATTATATATAGCAAAAGGAATATTGTTTGAAAAATGCTTTGTTTATGCCCACCTCCAGAGAAGGAATTCATAAGTAAGACACAGTTTTATATATACATATATACATATACATATATCTGTTTGTCAAATGATGCCCACTCCAATAGAGTTAGGGATAGGAGGTAGAAAGTTAACTGCATATATTAATGTTACAAACAAATGAATTTTTAAAAATAAATACATAAAATGTTATTTTAAAAAGAAAAAAAAGGACTGTAGAAATACAACCATTTATTGTTAAATTATAATACAAAAAGAGTGTGACTGTAACTGACACCAGAAGCCATGAAGAAAGAAAATGGATGCATTATTCCTTAAAGTTGTACATAATGCTGTTTAAACTTTCATACCAAATATTTTACTAAAGAGATTTCCATTTTCTTTTCATTGGTGTCTAGATATATACATGTGGATGTGTATATAAAATTTTATGCATGTGTGCACACATGAATTCTGCACATACATACATGTGTGCACAAATGTATGTGTACACAATATGTACATATATAGCTCTCCCTTTTTTAATTGGAGTGAGAGAAAAAACATACAAGGTTCTGGATCCTGGTTCACAGCCTTGGCAATTTAGCTTCATCTTAGAGATTTTCAAATCTATGATTGCATCAGTGGTGATTCACCCAAATCACACTTAATCAGTGATAAAAATTAATTAAGCTCCAGGGACCTTAATATTCCTCTCTGCCATCTCTGATTTCACATTTTGCTGAAAAGAGAACTTGGTCTCAAGAAGTGCTTAAGAGAGGCTCCAGAAAGGTGTCAGAAGAAGATGTCAATATGTGTTTAACTACTTGGTAGTTCTCACTGACAAGGTTTGGAATTCATCTTGAGACTCACTAGGACAACTTTTTTGAAAAGTTGCATGTTTTTCTTTTCTTTTCTTTTTTCTTTTTTTCAGTTTTGAGCATAGGGTGAGAAGGAAGAATATAAATTGTTTTAAAAATAGAAGGTTTTTTGAATTTTTTTTAATCAAGCCATACTTTGTTTATACCATCTCTCTATCTATCTATCTATCTATCTATCTATCTATCTATCTATCTATCTACCTATATCTGTAATATATGACTAGTCACAAAGTTCACACCCACCCACACTGGGGAACTGGAGAGAGGGAAAGAAAGAGTTGAGAGAATGAGAGGAGAAAGGGATGAATTTTCCTCTTGCTTCCCTTTGAGAAAGGTAACCTGGTTAGATCTCCTTGAGGAACTGAATAAGTCTCCTCAGAGAGAGGGTCTGGAATGTGGAGATTAGTTTTTTGGTAAAAACTTTGGTGAAGCAATTCAATGCCTCCTTTCTTGACCTAAGCTCAGTGGAGAGGCAGGATAGACTTTCCTGCCCCTGAGTCCTTCCAATACCCCAATTACCACTTTTCCCCTTTAAGACTTGGGTTTATTTCTCAGCCCAAGGGAGAGGATTACTCTTTGGATATAGCTATTGTTTCCCCAGGGTCTTGAACTAATCCTCCCTTTTGGGGAGACGTATAGTTCTCCCCAAATCGTTAGTCCCCTTCTTTAGTGTCAGAAAGCAGACAGACCTGATCTTAGTAGTAACACCTTTAATTGGGATTACTAATGGAAGGGAGAAATGAAGGTGGTGGGTGAAGAGAGTGGATGGCAGGAATCCCTATTTAGTGGTAGACTGACCCCTCCAAATCTTGGGGGTCCAGGCTCTCGGCCTCAACCCCTCTTCTTGTCAGCCACTGGGTTTGTCCCTACTCCTGAGCTAATCTAGTTAGGATGATGGAGTTCTGGACAAATTGAAGATAGAGGTGGAGAATAATCCTTGGAGTGGATTTCCTCAGTAGATCGCTTCTTTCAAAGTCCAGTCTAAAATATTCGAGCAGAATGAGAGATTTAAGGGTTCACTAGGAAGCATTTGATGTCCAGAGGGATCCCCAGCCTCAGAGGTCCTTTTCTCAGGCTCTCAGCTAGAGGAGTGAGTTTTGAGCTGACAGATTTTGAGTTCTCACAGCTTCTGTTCTTTCCCTGGAATCTTGGGCTTCTTCCCTTCTGCCCCTCCCCCTCTTGAGCTGCTTCTTGCTCCACTGGATCTAATCTCTTTTGCATTTTCCTTTCTTACACTATCTAACAATCAATGTATCTATCTATCTATCGATCTATCAATCTATCTATCTATCTATCTATCTATCTGTATGTCTGTCTATCTAAAATTATCTATACAAATCACTGATGAATTATTTTCCTTGACTTGATTATTTCACCTAACTAATCTATTCTTCATTCTCTTCCTATGTAAAATGAGCATCATAAAATTCCCTACAATCACTCACTGGAAAAATCTAGAAAAATATCTCAAGATTATTTGAGGATATTGAGACAAGATAAACTTTGTAATCACTATTTGTTATTTTTGATTTAAGTAAATTCCCTGGCCTTAAAAATAGTAAGAAAAGTTTCCATATAGCCACACAAAGTGTTACTGCATTATTTCTAAGTATATTGGAATGCTTAAATCCTTTTTCCATACAGACAAATATGCAGGCCAAATATTTTTTTTAGGTTCTTAGCCGTTCTGAGATGCCACTTATTGACAATGTAAGATGATGTGAAACTGCCCATTTCCAAAACTATATAGCAAACATTATAGATCTTTGAGATTACATTTTCCTCCAATAATAGATGGTTTTGTATCTTACAATTTCTTCAAACTGCCATAATCATCTTACTGTCTGGCATTAAAAATGAATAAATAAATGAAGTCTATTTTCTTCATAATTTTATGACTTTCCAATTTTTGGATAAAGTCCTAAAATTCAGACACTTTCAAGCAGACTTTTACCAAATTGACTCTCAAGACTAAAAAAGAAACTCATTATCAGGGCATACTCAGAATTAAAGGGAATATAATCTGTTGATTATTGAGATGGTCTCCTACACTATGGTCAATCTTCATGATAAAGCCCTAGTTAACTCATAAATTAATGTTTGTGTTTAATAAGCAAAATTAATACAGAAAAGGATATTTGACCAAAAATTAGCTTTGTAAATCAGAATATACTCCTTTACTGATCATTAAAGAAGTCAGTTAATTTTTTAAAAAAAGGTTATATTATACCTGGAGTTAAAACTAACTCGTTTCTTCAATTCAGTTTAGATTAAAATACTTCAGCAGAATTTGTCATCACTACTAAATTAAAAAGAAAACACAACTTCAAATGCATTTCATACTGACTCTAAGTTAGTAGCAACCTAAGTTTAAATTCAGCCTCAGACACTTAATGAAATCTTGGGCATCACTTTTTTAATCTAAGCCTTTCTTGGTTTCTTCATGAGAATTCAAATCCTGCCTCACACAATTTAAAGCACTGTGACACTGGACAAGTCATTTAACCTTCAACTGTCTATTTCCTAAGTTGTAAAGTAGAGACAATAATAGCACTTAGGGAGTAACTGTGAGGATCAAATGAGATAATGTTTATAAAGGAGTTTGCAATCCTTAAAATATCATATAATGCTAAGGAGAAAGTAGTAGTAGTGGTAGTAGTAGTACTAGTAGTAGTAGTGGTAATAGTGGTGGTAGTAGTAGTAAGATGTAGAGGACAACATCTTATATTTTCTCTTGAAATATCAAAATGTGTAGACTTGGGAGCTAAGAGACAAAAACTTAGTTTCATTCTGGAGTTCATGCTGTTATAGAAATAGCGTTAAACCGTAATCTTTTCCTTAAACACTCTAACTTTCCTGAATTGCAATTGTATAGGAAAGAATCCTGACTCCTTCACTCCCTTCTCTCCCTCCCCTTGGCTTTCACCAGACAAAAATGGTTTGATAAGATCACTCTGCCATTTTGGATATAATTGATTTTCTGTCTTTTGTAAGAGAAAAGCTTTGAAAAACAACTGTTTTCTCCCCTTATTCTTTAATCATCAGTTTCCAGGCAGGACTTAATATTTAGACTTAAAATTTATACCAGATATTTCTATGTGGGGTTTCCCTGATTAAACAAGGTTCTACTAATCTGTGCATGCCCAAACATTGCCATTTAGTCTGATCACAAACAATGCAAAACATCATCTATTTTACATCTCTAATTGTCCTCTGAAACTTAAAATTTTCTTACTTAACAAATAAGAGTTTGGTTTTTGTTCTTGTTGTTTGTTTTGGTCTGGTTTTTGTTTTGTTTTGGATTTGGGGGGAGCTTACAAAGTCCTTGATGTAAAGAGAGGCCATGAGACATTCATCTGCTTTGATATACAGGTAAACTCTCTGCTTGACCAGACCAGGCTTGGAACCAATAGAACCAGGACAAACGAGGCAATCACATGGTCTGGCAAAATTGAATCCTATCCCTTGAGGTTGGTCTCCTTCTTTTCTCTTTTAATATGTTGAAAGAGACTCAGCTGGCCAGCTGAGTCTTTTTTCATTGCCTCTGGGAAACTATCACATGGAAAAGGGAGGGGTAGGAGGTTCACATTCCCAGGAAAAGAACTTGAAATAATTGTATGGACACAAGGGGAGAGACTAAGTATAGGACCTCCAGTTATCCCAAGAGAAATGTTTTTGGTCCAGAATCCCTTGGTCATGCTACCTATCAAGCTGTATATTATTTAATAGAGGCAAAGTTTTTCACTTTCTTTAAAAAAAGAAATCATCTTCAGTTACAAAATGTTTAGTCTTGTGGGCTCAAGTATTATATTCAAAGAATTAATAATAATAAAGAAAGTGAAAAAGAACTAACTAAAAAGGTGCTAACCCAGCCCACTTGCTAAAAAAGAAGAACCAAGGAAGCAGGGCCTCAGAACTTATACAAAGGTGACCTTGCAATGTGATGGAGAGAAGAGAGGAATTCTGGGAAATATTGAAGGACTTCTGGGAGATGAAGTCCAAAGGTTCAAGATTCTAATGAATACAGTCTTGTCTAAAACTGACAACTGAGTTAATTTTGCCAGTTCCAATAGCATATGAAATATAGTTAATAAAATATCACAAGCTTAATTTTTTTTTCCTCTAACTGGATTGAATAAGGATAAGATTTATTCTGGTCATTTATTTAAATTTCTTGGGATTTTTTTCTAATTCCTTGGGATAGGATGTGTCCAGATTGTATGATAGGTATAGATGAGCTTTGGCAAGCCTCCATCTTTCTCTGCTCTCCTTTCAGAGAACCATGATTAGGGGTAGGCAAACGAGACAGCAGCATAGTTAGGTTTAGAAGGCAGCTTGCCAGGAAACACTATGGAACATGAATATAACTTTTTTATGAATGAAGATATTTAAAGCTGTGGAAAAGCCATCTTTCCAGGCAGTATAGATGTTTATTTTGTAATCGGTCAAGCTGCATATATTACAGTCAGGTCTCTGGGAACCAGTAACATAGATTGAGCACAAGTTTCAAGGAGGAGGGGATAAGATGGACAGGTAATATTCCAACTTTGAAAGACCACACAAATGATTCGTCTGAGCTTGGTCCAAGAATCCTCCTTTTCCATAACTTACCTGCCCAGGACTCCTAAAGATTTAGAGTTTTCAGGCTGGGTTCTTATTGAGGGAAGTGCCTGTTAGAGCAATTCAAACTTAGCAGTAGGCTACAGGCTCAATAAATATTTCTGGAATTTAACTCAAATGCAAGGAAGAAATAAGTAACCACAACAATGAGATCATACATCCATCATCTGGATTGAAGTAAATTACAGGAAAAAGCCAAAGCTTGACCCAAAGGGCTAACACCAACAATGAACTTTCAGCCACTATGGCACCCAGTGAGGCCAATCTTCGGGGTCACTGAAACGTCTCTTTCATGGTCTCTTGAACTAGACTGCATACAACCCCGCTCTTTCCTGTGTCTTAAACCACAACGTTTAAATCCTGTTTAGACAGAACTTTTCATTAGCAAGTAATGCCATACATGATTATTTTAAATCATGGAAAATAAAAATCCTGCTGAATTTTTCAAAATTAAATAAACTTGGAAGAAATGGGCATTTTTGTGTTGTCAAAGTATAATGTAGATATAATTAATTGCAGAAAGCATGCAATATGAACAGAAGATGTATTGAGGACATAATCACGAGGAATACATTTTTGTTTTATATTTTGATTTATTTTGATTTTTGGACCATTAAATAATAATAAAACTAGGATTTTAGCTAGTGATAAATAGAGATGTTTTATTGTTCAAATATGTTTTTAGTCAAATTTGAACTCATGAATTTTTTTTCTTTTTTAGAGCACTGGGCCTGGAGTCAGGAAGACCTGAGTTCAAACCCAGTTTCAGAGACTTATTAACAACATGACCATAGGCAATTTACTTAATTCTGTTTGCCTCAGTTTCTTAATGGAGAAGAAAATGGCAAAATACTCCAGAATCTTTGCCAAAAAAATTCCAAATACAGTCACAAAGAGATACACAGAACTTAAGCATATATTTTTATTAATGATTATCTATTAGTTATTTATAGAGATGGGAAAATATATAACAAATATGATTCTGATTTTACCCTGAAACCATTCAATGCTTTAAATTATAATATCTAATCCTATGGTTACTTTAAAAAATATTTTACTGCACAAGAATTTGGGAAAGAGCACATGCTTGGTTTCAAAAAAATATGGATCAAGTTTTGGGAACTAGAAGGGACCTTAGAGGCTATCTAATATAACTCTCTCATTTTATGGATGAAAAAACAGAGATTCCGGAAGGTTGTGGCTTGCTCAGAGCCACACAGCTAGTAAGTCTCAGAGGAGGGGATTCGAGCCCAGCTTTTCCTAACTCTACTCTGTCCACCATGCTGAGCTGATGTTTACACTGGGGACCTTTTTATTTAAAGAAAAAACACTTTTTGAAAATTAACTTCTGAATCTGAAAAAGGTAGCATTTTCTCCATTTCACAAAGTAGAAAATAGACTCAATGATTAGCCACCGAACAGATTTCTTGAGGAATCTTCATATTTTACAAACCTCCTGTGGCGTGTGATATGGTGCCACTAACACAATGCTTATTCAAAAAGGATTAATTGTTGATATCTTTCACAGCTTAGAGCTTCCTTTGTTCACTTCCACCATATTGCTCTTTCCAATCTTCTTTTGGGACCTCTCAAGATTGGCATATCCATGATGGACCATTTAACACTGCCAAATTTAGGGCTCTGAAGCCTCCCCTTGTCCTTCATGCTGGTTTTCCCAACCTGAATTTTCCAGCTTGTTTTCCTTGTTTTGTGTGTGTGTTCCAGGCTAACCACACATCCACATGTACATATAGAACACCTAATTCATTCTTTAGCAGTGTCATTGCACAATAAAAGCTTGCTGTGCAAGCCTGAAAGTGTGTTGCATCAGTAAGACCACAACCAATTATAAAATGCTCTTGATTGTCTGTGGTTAACTTATTTATGCCACGCTTATTCACATTACACCTTCTTGGGAAAGGCTATCATTGCCTGGCTGCCCCGATTCTGCTGGCTTGCTCCATGAACATCCTAACTCGTGCTGACAACATCTCCTCAACTATTGTCTTTGGAGGGTAGCATTTCTCAATTTAGTGTTTGCTTATTGACCTGCATTTCAGCAGGGAGATCTTGGAGAACTCCATCTTTGGAAGTCCCTGCTGTGGGGACACTTTGAGAGCACTGGTTAGTTCTGACCTGAACTGGAGAACGGGGAGTTGAGCAGGGGGTCATGATGAGGAAACCAGGCTGCTTCCTAGCAACTCCTAAGTCAAGTTTTCACAAGCTGATTTCATTATTTTGTGTGAAATGAATTTCCAGACAAGCCCATTTAAAATGTAGTGCAAAAACAAAGCCCAAAGTCAAATACATATCACTGCAAGTGGAGGGGACCGGGGCAGTGTTATTATTATGGACTAGTCATGGCTCTGTGTTCTTTTATTTATAGCCGAAAGAGCTGACTGGGATGCAAAGTGATAGAGGGCAATATTGCTGGTTGTAATTCTCTATCAAAAAAGAAGGAATTGTGGAAATGGTGCCTAAGGGGATCTGAATAAACAGGCATCATGATTCTACCTCCAGGATTTTACTACTTCAGGCTATCAATAAGTTGGCTGAATTTGACAACCACACTTTCCATTTAGTAAGAGCATAAAAGATTTGCCCACTTAGGAAATTACTTTCCTGTGAACTGAGTGATATTCCAGAGATGGAACAAGGGTCCAGAATACCAATCCTTAACCTTTTCTCATATCATTGATCTCTTTTGCAGTCTGCTGAAGCCTCTGGTCTTACTTCTCAGAATAATGTTTATAAATCCATAAAATATAATTCATAGAAATTCAAAGGGAAAAATGGGATTCATGGAGTTCAGAAATTCTGAGGTGCAGCAATGCTAAAACCAATCACCTGAACACATTGTCTAGTACCAATAGAGCGAGTCCCCAAGAGCAGAGAGCCATCAAGCTGTCTAAGAAAGAGCCCATGGTGGAAAAACTGAAGAGGTAAAACTACTATGTAGATGAGTATTTGCTTTAGGCACTAAATAGACATTGCACTTCCAGTCTCAAGTAGGGTGGCATAGTCTTCTCACCTCCCAAATAGGGGGACCCCCAAGAAACAAGTATATGAACTAATTATAGTGAAATGTGTTTTGACATATGTGTACACAAGTCCCATAACCTCTTCTAGGGGCAATTTCCTCATCTATAATATAGGAATAATAACAGTACTTACTTCCTACTGTATTAATTAGAATCTTGAACCCTTGGACTTCATCCCCCAGAAGTCCTTCAGTATTTCCCAAAATTTCTCTCCTCTCCACCATGTTTGCATTGTCATGTTTGTATATAGTTTGGTGTAAGCCACTCCCTCTCTCTCTCTCTCTCTTCTTCCAGGAGCAAACTGGGTTTAGGTAGTTCTTTTTCTTTAGTTATTATTAATAAAACTTTTAAAATATAATAGTTATTGAATATTAATTTTAAAACCCACACTATGGAGTGGTAAATATCCAACGAGATAATCTGTATAAAAAGCCTTTAAAGCCCTGTGTAAATACTATTATTGTTATTGTTATTATCATATAGTGGAGAAAAATACTAACCATGTCCTACACACTATAACTGATGCTTTTAATTTTCCCTCATTCTCGTGTTTTTTGGAAATTCTGGGATACTTTAAGCTTTATTGGATTTATTTTGGTATAATTAGAGTAGAGACTTAGCACTCTCTGGACAAATTCATTCCCTGGCTTAGGGATCAACTGGAGTTATTTGAAGAATGTCTCCTTTCTTTACTGCCTACTTAGAAACAACAATGTACAATGAGACACTGTCTCTGACCATTCTACAATTCTAACTATTCCAGCTTCGCCTCACAACCATGTCTTCTTCCCTCTTTCTGGTAGCTTTTGTTTTTATTGCCATTTTCATTTAAAAAAATCATAGAACAGCTCATAGTTTCTTAGATGGATAATTAAAAGTGACCTCAGTCTAGCCATGTTCCTTCTTTTTTTTTATGAATGAGTAAACTGAGTCCTAGAGAGCTTAATTGACTTACCTTAGGTTATACTAACAGTGGGGGACAGAACTAAGATTCTAATTTGGGTACCATAGCTTCAAGTTTAGCATACTTTTTACCCATCTATATTGCTTATCTCCACAGATGTATTTCAAGATATTATTTGTGTTTGATTATTTGAGTTTTTATTTCCAGTAATATTAATTAGCTAATTATCATTAATTAGGTATTTATATTAAATAACATTCTCCATAACTAAATATCTTAATAAGATAATATTTTATATTATTATATATAATAAATATCTGAATAAAAATCTTACTAACAAATAATTCCAATAATAATATTAGCTCACATTGATATTATTAAGTATTTTAAAGTGCCTTCTATGTGCCAGGTACAGCAGTTGGTGTTACAGTGAATAGAGTGCCAGGCCTAGAGCCAGGAAGACACACCTTTCTAAGTTCAAAACTGGTCTTAGACACATTATTATGAGGATAAGGAAATTCCCTCTAAAAGAGTGGGAACTTGGGCATGTCATTTAACCCTGTCTATCTCAGTTTCCTCAACTATAAAATGAGCTAGAAAAAAATGGCAAACCTCTCTGAGATCTTTGCCAAGAAAATCCCAAATATACTCACAAGGAGTTGAACATAAATGAAACTAATTAATAATAAAATGTACTAATCACTGAGGCTACCAAGAAAGGCAAAAGACAATCCTTGTCCTTGAAAAGCTCACAATAACATTTTGTTGTGAATATGTATATATATATATATATGTATTTATATATATATATAGGTATTTGTAGGTTAATAAATATATACATTAAAATATGTTATTTGAAAACCTTGCTTTCCATTTAAAAATCAATACTATGTATTTGTTCCAAGGCAGAAGAATAGTAAGGGTGAGGTAATGGGGGTTAAGTGACTTACCTGCCCCAGGTCATCCAACTTGGAAGTGTCTAAGGCCATATTTGAACCCAGGACTTCCAATCTCCAAGTCTGGCTCTCTAATCCAATGAGCCACCTACCTCCCCACATATATTAACTTATTTTATACAATAGACCCATGAGTTAGGATTTTGCTGGATGTGCTGGAGATCATTCATACTAGAGTCCATTGTTTAGTTTTCAAAGTGAGTTATAGTTCAAAAATCAGCAAACATTATAAATCAGGTCTTAATTGATTGCTTTGTTGGGCATCTAGACTTAAGAAAATAAGGGAGAAAATGTTACTAAAGCAGATTAAACTTAAAATGTGTCATGAATATTTTGGGGGTTAGGTTGGGAAGCTGGTTGTTAAAATTTATCAACACATTATTAAAACCAAAGCCAGGAGTAATAGCAGGCTCGATTACCTCATACAAGTAGGTTGTATTAGAGATGGAAATGGAATTCAAATCTTCTGATCCTAAGTCTACCATAGCCAGTATTGCTTTTGGCTTTTGTGGAAACATACTGTCATTTTCCATCTTCTTATGCTTTGGGGGCTTTATTTGACGTGAGATAATAAAGCATCAGATTCCTTCCTCTGTTCCTGTGTCAGGGTGAGAACACCACAACTGGAAGGGACCCCACAAGTTACCAGGTGCAACTCCCTCATTTTAGAAATGAAGAAATGAGTCCTACATAGCTGGTACAAGATGACACACTAATGGTTATCTAAAGTGGCATTTTAATCCAGGTCTCCCTGACTCCAAGTCCAGAGTACTATCCGTTTCACCAGACTTCTTCATCTTACAAACTATTTGGAGATACTCTTCAGCATCCTTCCATGGATCTAGGGCTGCCCTCCTTTTAATATATTGAATTACTTTTTTCTCACTTTTCAAATATTCTTAACATTGCTTGATTAAAATTTTTTAAATAAATCCATGCTAAGCAGGATAATCACTGGGACAGTATGAGGACTAGGAAAGGAGATGGCAGGGTGTTGGAGGAGGAAATGATTATTTTCCATTCCCTTTCTGGCTGCCTTCAAATTCATTCCACTTCAAGGCAGGTGAAAAACTGACCTGATTCCATGCATGGATTCTCACACATCCTCCCCCATTTGGCTGCTTCTATTTCTTTATGACATCTACTTTTGTTTCACTCACTTAGGACATACAAGAATTTCCTCCCATACTGTAGGCTCTTCTTCCCCAAAAGCAGGCACCTTTACTGGAAGAAACTAGCTCAGTGTCACACATACAATCATCCTTTTTGACAGAGATGCCAGAGGCATCCTGGACCAATTTGTTTAACTGGGTCTTACTGCAATGGAGAAAGATGGTAAATGGAAAAGCAAATAGAGAGAAAGACAGCCTTTTTCAAAGTGCCAAAAGAGCAAGGGAAGGTGCCAACTGAATTAGAGACTTACCCAACCATTCACAGACTGAAGAAAGGCAGTAGATTTCACTGGACCTCCATTGTAGTACCTCCAGAGTTCCATTGCTTAGATCTCCTCCTGAAAAAGTTCCAAGGTTCCATTGCCTCTCTCCTTCATTCATCACAGAATTCTTCTCCCTCTGGGAGGTCTCTCATTTATTCTTGTTTGTTTTTTCCCTTCCCCATAGCTTGAGAAAAAGTAACTTATTTCCCATTTCAAGCCATAGATTTGAGACAAAAAAAAACAGGGAAACTGAGGAACATACCAATTTTTTTATTTTAGATCAATATTCATTTATTTCTGCCTTTTTCATGGCTTGCATTTCTATCATGGTAAGTGCATCAGAAATCTCTGTAGGGTCAATTAAAAATCAAATGGGTAGTAATTAAAAATCAAATGTTACCATGGATAGAGTTCTGGGTCTGTCTCAGGCACCTGCCTTCCAGGATTGTTGTGAAGCACAAATGAGATAATAATGGTAAAGAGCTTAATGCAATGCTTGACACATTGGCTTTCTATAAATGTTAGCCACTATCATTATTAAATGGCTGAAAAAGGATATCAGTTATAAATTTCTGAGCAGTTAGTACATCTTTCTGGAAGTTATGTTTATTCAAAACGTATTCACCTAGTATAGCTATGTAGTAAAGACAGAAGCACTCTGTAAAATGCTTCGGATAATTTCCTGCTCCTGGATTTTTGTCCCTTTTCCCTTCCTTCTGGCCACTCCAGGGACTCAGTAACTTCTAATCTTTGTTCCCTTATTGCCTAGACCTGTCTTTCCTAGGCAGTAAATAACCAAACTCCTCCATCCTCAGTCTTCTCCAGCCTTATTTCTTCTGGGAACTATCCCATGAGGGAATGGTTCTCAGGCCCAGGACCATTTGGATATTGATTTAAAATGTCATATACTTCATTTGGCAAACGAGGAAGTGGCATAATATCAATAAACCTTGAAATCAGGAGTGATGGCCACTATGTTCAAGAACTCTTTCTGTATTCACTGTGCAAAACCATAGGGTCTTCCCCACCAGCTCTTATTCAAGCAGCCATACCCTCAGGAGAGCCATCATCATATGAAGAGGAATACACATGTATTTAGTGCAGAAATTGTATTTTGTAAAATAGAAAAGAATGCTAATGTCTTGATCTCATATCAAATTCTTTTCTTATGACTCTCAGCTTGGAATTTCATTGTACCTTTGGACAATGTAAATTTGAAAGGCTTGTATTTGCTAAGGGAACAGAGGATACTTTTAGTTTTTATTTCTTTGTCACAAGGCATGCATAAATTCTGGGTAGTCATAATATCATGATGAGAAATATATAGGAACATTTGGTTTGTGGAACAAATAAAACTCACATTTTCATTACATTGTTGGGGGAATAGAAAACGTAAAGAAAAAGAGCCTTCCTAATTGCTCTCTAATGAAGCCATGGAAATTTATGCAATCTACAAAAATCTAATTCCAACACTAATACACTACTGGTGGAACTGTGAGCTAATCCAATAATTCTGAAGAGCAATTTGGAATTATACACAGGGAGTTATAAAATTGTGTATACCCTTAGATGCAGCAATATCATTGCTAGGTCTGTTTCCCCAAGAAATCAGGGACCAAGAAAAATCATCTACATGTTCCATATAGTTATAGCAGCTCTCTTTGTTGTGGCAAAGAATTGGAAATTAAGGAGATTTCCATTATTTGGGGAATTCTGGCATATGACTGTGATGGAATACTATTGGGTCATAAGAAACAATGGCAGACTAATTGGAAAGAACTATACAGGGTAATGAATGGCAAAATGAGTAGAACCAAGAGATGATACACAGCTACAGAATTAATACTGGAAGAATAAATTGTGAATGTTACCTTCAGAGAGTGAACTAAAAGGTGGACACATGAAAGACTTAATTTGTATGAATCTCTATTCCTCAGATGATGATATGGGAAAGGTGGGAAAGGGCTGGGACACTTGTGGATAAATTATAGTTCATTAAATTAAAATTCATTCATTTTTAAAAGTTAAAATAACATATTTATGAAGCATTTTCAAACCATTTAAGTGCCTTATAAATGTGAAAAAAATCAAATCCCTGTATTACCCACTGAAAAATAGATTTCTTTTACTTTTTCTTTTTTTTTGAATCCTTATCTTATGCCTTACTATCAATTCAAAGACAGAAGATCAGCAAGTGCTAGGCAATTGGGGTTTAGTGACTTGCCCAGGGTCATAAAACTGAAAATATTTGAGCCCTTATTTGAACACAAGTCCTTCTGAATTGAGATCACTGTGATAGTTAGCTGTCCCTAGTTGCCACCTTTTCTTACTTTTTGTTTTCTTTTTTAATAGAAAGTCTATTTTATTTTATTATGCTCTAAGTAAAGCTAATCTTCAAGAGCGGGTTTTCTCTTTCTGGAATATAAGATAATTAAAAGATAATAAAACTGGAAAGGAGCTTAGAGGCCGTCAAGGTAGGGAATTTATAGTATTATAGTCAGGGATGTGATAGATCCAGCCTGACATATATTATAAGAGTAAATTGTTGGGGCAGCTAGGTGGCACAGTGGATAGAGTGCCAGGTCTGGAGTTGAGAGACCCTGGATTCATGTCTGGTCTCAAATACTTTCTAGCTGTATGACCCAGGACAAGTCACTTAACACGTTTTCCCTAAGCCTCATCCTTTTGTCTTAGAGTTGTTACTTGATGGTAAGAGTTTTTAAAAAAAAAAGTAAGTTCTTGAATTTCTAATGTAGTATTTACATAAGAAATGAGTAAATTCTACAAATCAAGGCTTGATTTATTGTTTTGTTGTCTAAATTTAAGCAAGTGATAGAGAAACTATTAATAATATAGATTAATTTTTAAAATGTGTCCTGGGTACATTTCTTTTTTCTGGAGAGTTGGTTATTAAATATTTACCAGCACTTCCCTGATGACAGGAATTATATATAGGGAGAGATAAAATGGATTGATTATGCAGGCTATCAATCATAGGGACCAGGGCTTATAGATCATAGACTTAGAGCTAGAAGGGGGTTAGTGGCCATTCAGACAAAATCCTTCATTGTACAAATGAGGAAAGTAGTTCCCAAAAAGACTTGAGAATAAGAATTAATGGAATTAAGAAATTTCATTATTGAAATTCACACTTAAGAGTACAGTCCTTCTATTCCCCTGTCTATACCACCATGTCTCTTGAGTATTAAATATATTTTTTTAAATTTTATTATCAGAAATCATAATGATTCAATATCTGGAGCTTCAAGGATCCTCAGTGGCCTTCTCTTCCAACCCTTTCATTTTACATATGGAGAACTAAGACTGAGGAAAGTTAAGAAATGCCCCCCAAATCCTTGATCCCTATTCCCCATACCCAGAATGTTCTTCCCTCTTCATCTTTCTCAGTCCTTCTTAATCTTACTGTCTTCCCACTGACTACCCCAAATTATCCTGTATGTATCTTGTTTTTTTTTAACATTTACCTTCTGTCTTGGAATCAATATTGAATATTGGTACCAAAGCAGAAGAACCATGAGGGCTATGCATTTGGGGTTAACTGGCTCTAATCAATATGTATCTTATTTGTACATATTTGTTTGCTTATTGTCTCCCTATGAGACAAAACTATGGGTTCTTTGAGATCGAGGATTGTTTCAGTTGTTTTTCTTAGTATCATCAGCCTTGTATTTGGCATATAGAAAAAACTGTATAAATGTTAGCTAATATTATTAACTGTTGATTGATGAAATTTTTAAACAATTTTAATATAATTTCTATCTGGGAAAATGTACTTTAAAAACAAATAGTTGTAAACAGATATTATAATTTTATTTTGAGATAAAAATTTCAGCCTTTGATCTTTACTTTCTTTGCCTTATGGTTTACAAAAAACACATTGAGTTCATTGACACTGCTTGGTCATTTGAGGGATTGTTAAATTCTGGTCCTTCTTAAGTACCTGCCACATTCCAGAAATTGTGTTACATGCTAGTCCTGATCATCAGGGAACTTTATCCCAAGCATGGTTGTTATATCAGTATCCACTCAAAATATGATGGATTAAGTAGTTTTTGGAATAGAAGGAATCCAAGAAGTTATCTAATTCAATTACCCAGGCAGTGAGGAATCATTTTTTTTTCATTGACTAATTGCAAAAGGGTTGGTTTAAGAAAGCAGAGGACCTAATTCTAATTGAAATAGTCTAATGGAATCCTAATTGATCCTACTTCTAGTCTTTTGTTAATTATTATTTATATTAACATGGGCAAAACAATTCATTTCTCTAGGCCTCGGTTCCTCATCTGCAAAATAAGGGAATTAGGATGGATCAGGAGAATAGAAGGAGAGATCTTATTTAAAATAACTATACTCAATAGAAAATATCTGGGAGTCTATTTATCAAGACAAACTCAAGAACTATACCAACACAACTACATAACATTTTTCACACAAATAAAGTCAGATATAAACAATTGGGGAAACAATTGCTCATGGCCAAGATCATTATCAAATTGGCCTTTTATTATTATTAAATATATAATTTAATTTTAAAATACTGACTTCATTATTAAATTATTAATTTTATTATAAAATTATGTATTGTGATTATTATTAAATTATTAAGAAATTTAGAGAATAATTTACCTTAATTAATTTACCTAATCAGTGCCATAACCAGTCAAAATACCTCTAAATTATTTCATAGTACTAGAAAAAATAAAATGCATCTAGAAGAACAAAATATCAAGGGAATTACTGAAAAAATATGAAGTTTCTTAACCTATCTTGAGTCACATTCTCCTTTTGGTGCAGTTTGGGGAAATCCATAGACCCCTTCTCAGAACATTTTTAAATGCATGAAATAAAATACATAGGACTACAAAGGAAATTATATTGAAATACAATTATTTCAATTCTTACAAAAAAATAATTGTATTAAAATATCACCTATTAAATAGTTCACAGACCCCAGGTTAGGAAGACTGGTACAGAAATATTCCATCTATGTCTACATCTGTTGTTTTATGGGAAGACATGCTTTACGAAATAAAGCTTAATTTCTTCCCTCTTGATTTTTTTTATCTTGGTGCTAGAATGGTCACATTATGATGAACAAAGATTAATCTTAACAAAGTCAAATTTTCTAACAATTTCTCACCTATCCTTTTCATTCCATTGAGTCCATTTTAACATTAGAAATATATAAATTTTCCTTTTTACCCATGAAAAATATTTTATACAAAGCATTGAGGGGACAACTGGGTGGCTCAGTAGATTGAGAGTCAGATCCAGAGATGGGAGGTCCTGGGTTCAAATATGACCTCAGAAACTTCCTAGCTATGTGACCCTGGGCAAGTCACTTAACCCCCATTGCCTAGCCCTTACTACTCAAGTATTGATTCTAAGACAAAAGATAAGGATTTACAGAAAAGCATTGAGACCATTTTCATGTAAGTATTAAGCTTTACTTTTACCCATACAAAGCATTTTTATTAACATAAAAATATTCCAGTGGGAAAGAATTGGTTTTATTATTTTATTTGTTTCTTTCATTCTTCCTTCCTTTCTTTCTCCTTTTCATTTTTCTCTTTTTTTCAAATATACCTTGTACAATACTTATTTGGAATTTCTTTGAGTTTGGGACTTGTCATTTATTTAAAAGAAAAAGAGGATAAACTGATGGGCTTAAAAATAATAGGTATAGTAGGATTAACATAAACTGAGATGATTTATATATATATGTATATATATACACATATATGTATATATTGCTTTCTTGGGTAAAGAAAATTCTCTGTACTATGTATACATCATTTTAAAAGCTACTAATCTACTGGAAATGTCCTTTGCTGACAAGTCAATAATAATCACACAGAATTATTTGTTGCCCCTCCTCTCTCTTCATCTCTACCAACCTGCAATAAATCTAAGCAAAGCTCACTTTTCCCCTCTTCTTTTCTTTTCCCTGGTCCCATCATTGTTAAAGTAATCAAAGCCCACACATTTTTAAACATTCTTAGATTATTTATCATTTCATCTTATGTAATAAGACTCTCACATTCATCTTCTCATTTCTATTTCTGCTTCCACCAACCTAATATAGACCCTAATGATTTCTATTTTGGATTATCGAAATAGATGCTTAAAAGTTTCCTCTAATTGTGGAGGGCTCCAATCAGTTTTTTATACCTCTGCCAAAATAATCTTTCTGATGGAAATCTAGTTACATCTCTCCTAAACTCAAAAATCTTCAGTGGATCTCTATTGACTCTGTTAAATAGTTCAGAATCCTTGGTCTGTAATTTAAGGTTCTGCATAATCTATACCCTACTTTTCAAGTCCATTTTCTTCTTTCTACAACTATGTACACCTTTGAAAGTTTTCCAATGTGTTAAGGATCTTCCCTCCCCCATATCTTAGTTCCTGTTTCTTTGTGTAAAATGGCACCCTATTCCATTGGTTAAATTCCTATATATTCTTTAAAACTCCATTCAAATACTACCACCTCCATGACTCTGTCCTTTATCTTCTTTATTTTCCTTTTCAAGTCTAAAATTATGTATATTTTTGCAGCTATCTATGTGATGCTAATGCTACTGGATTTCTGTTTTATCTCCCTATGAGACTTTAAGATGGCCTATAAAGACAATGGTGGTGACTTCGTGTTTACCCCAATGACAAACAAAACATGGTATGTACTTAATAAATACTTGTTGAAGGAATAGAGTCATCCAAAAAACTACTTTGAATCCATTGATCAGTTTCCTCATTGTCAAAAAATGATCTAGAGAATTTAGTCCCATCAGCAGTGTGATTGAGCCATTCATTTCAAACTAACCCAATCAATTATGTCTTCACAAACTCAAATGAAATAAACTGAGTTCAGTCAATGCAGTAGAAAATGAAAACAATCAATATCAAGCCTTTTTGTTTTGGGGGGTTAAGGTACGTTCCTTTCATCTCTCATCGTATGCTCCATACGCTAAATCTGGATTACCCCGAGTCTTACTGAAGACACACTGGAAGGCTGGGGTTGAATTGCAACCTTTGTCCTGCATTCCTGCCATATCCAAACTGTCTACTGAACCTACATTGTAAAAAAAAAATTTTTAATTACAAATTAAGGGTTTCCCATGCAGACACTCTTAGTAGTTATATGCCAGCAAGCTGTGTGTTGTATTCTACAAAGCACAGAGCCAAAGTCATTTGGCTATAGAAATAAAGCAATTATTAACTTAATTTGAACAATATGAATAGCTGTGGCTAAAAATTTCGGGCCAATAAAAATCCACTTTCAGCCTACATTGTCAAGATGGTCAAATAAACAGGTCAACCCTTTTGTCCTCTCTTAGAAGGAGGGTACATGACATATTCAAGAACATTTAAAACTCAAAAGCTACCTGTTTTTTAATCGGTATTATTTATTAAATGAAACAGAAATTATGAGTGATGCTGGATTGCTACTTTGAGTAAATATCTATAAGTTTAGGTATAAATGATATGTCCCATTTTAGTTCTTCTGATTTCATAATGTGATATTTTTTATCTTGCTTCAAAATTTTAAAAACTCAAAGAATATGGCCAATCCCCTATATAGTTTTCAATTACCAGAAAATTGAAGATATGTGTGTATATTTATAAAACATTTACAATTCTTGCATAAAATGGATTCTATAAGGACAAAGCTTGGTTTATTTCTATAGTGTGTAAAGGCGATCTCTTCAAAAGTTCCATTGCCAGGGTTTCATACTTCTCAATTTGCAACTGGCCATTTGTTTCACCATTCCATTAACTTGTATGCTCACCATTCAATGTTTTCCTTTCCTTATTTTGAATAGAAAATATGAGGAGGAGAGAGTGGTCTTCCACTGAAGCTCTTTTTTAATGTGTTATCATAGCCTAAAGATGACCCTGAGATCTCAGAAGGTGTGCCTGTCTATCCAGCACTAAAGGGCATGCCAACAACAGGTCCAACACTGGAATGTATTTGTTATTGCCTGAGGAAAGCCAAGCAAAATGTAGAGAGAAGCTTATAGCCTGTTATAATATTGAACAAGTTCTCATGTCACTGGTCCTTTGAAGAAAATATTTAAGTACTCAAAACTGAAAGCATTGTATTTTTAAACCCTACCTTCTTCCTGAGAAGTGATACTAGATATTGGTTCAAAGGCAGAAGAGCAATAAGAACTGGGCAATTAGGGTTATGTGACTAGCCCAGGATCACAAGCTACTAAGTACCCGAGGTCAGATTTGAACCCAGGACCTCCTGTGTCCAGGTGTGACCCTCTATCCCCTGTGCTGCCTCACTATCTTCCCTGGTTTTTATATATATATATATGTTATTTCAACTCATTTTTAGGGCCAATATCACTCTATAACTAAGATACAACCTTGCTTCCTTATAGAAATTCTGAAAGGAAACTATTTCTCTCTTTTTGTTTGGGTAGTTTAGCAATTTTTTATGACTACTTTTAGAGCTGGTTTTCATATATTATTCCTTTTAAAATTCTATTTGAAATGTGCATAGAGTACTGACATGGAAAAATAGATCAGGAAGGTGAAGATCTAACTACTGAGAAAATTTCACATAGATTATTCAAGATTAAAAAATATTTTCCATACAGCTACAAATAATAAAAAACCCCAAATTTCTTTCTGCCCCTAGAAAACCAAATTCTGTTTGCACCTAGCGCCTAGCATAATCTTCTTACAGACTCTGGCACTTAAGTATTTAAAATAAATTTTAGCTTTCTGGTCTTGGAATCACAACCAAACAAAAGGACTTCAACAATGAAACATAGATTCAGCTTAGACCAAGATAGAATCACAATAAATGAATTCTGGTTTTATGTCTGTGTGTGCATATGTGAGCGTGTGTGTGTACACGTGCATATGTATTTGGAAGTATCAGATAGCCCATGAAGATTTTGTTATTAAAGCCATATGGTAAGCTCTACGAGTGATAGCCAAGAGAGGTAATAATAAAACACATAAAGAATCAATCATTCATAAAATGAGCTTTTGGTATTTTCAAAATGAGATTCATATGCTGGAGTAATACATGACAAGGGAATAAAAGGATTGTTTTGTGTGCTGATTGCCATGTTCTAGAAACACACACTCAACAAGACATGAAAAAAATAACTGAGTCATTTGGCAGAATGAAAGTCATGCTGATTATTAACCAGAAAACATGATCCATGCTTCTATCTACCATAAGAAAGGCTTATATGCATCTTAGAATTTTCTTCTGAAATGCCAAAGTCCCTGTTGCCACTCCCAGGGGATCTCACTTCCCCTTGTGTTAGAGAATGCAAATGTTGAATGGAAAAGTATTGACAGAGAGAGGAACAGAGTGAGTGGGCCACATAGGAAAAATATGGGTCAATCTGCTACAGATTTTTCCTTCGCCTACTCTTTATTATGAGATGATAGATTTACAGCCAAAAAAGATATAGACTTATAATGAACCCCCGAGACTATTTAGTCCAACCTCCTTATTTTATAGATGCAAAAATCAAGGCCTGGAAAAGTTGTCATTCACTCAAAGCCACGTAGATAGAGAGTGGCAAAACTGGGATTTGAACCTAGGATGTATGACTCTGAATTAATACCTCTTCCCACTATAGGATGTTGCTTCATATAGACAAAGGTCTTCATTTTACAAAGAGAGAAACAGAGGTGATATATCCATGGGTCTCCCTGTCTTACTTCTATCATATACAATTACCCTTTTTACCTGGAGATCCTAATTTTATTTGATAATACATCATTTGATAATTTTATCAGCATGAGAACTCCTTCAACTAATTTTTGTTGTTTTTCAATCATGTCAGTTATGTATGACTCTTTCTGACTTCATTTGGGATTATCTTGGCAAAGATACTGGACTGGTTTGCTACTTTCTTCTCAAGCTCATTTTGCAAATAATGAACTGAGCCAAAAAGGGTTAAGTTACTTGCCCAGGGTCACACAGTAAGTGTCCGAGGCTGGATTTGAACTATTGAGTCCAAGGATGATGCTCTATCTAATTTGTGACTTATTTCACCGCCATCCACCAATACAAGATTATAAACTTTTTACACCTTGGTAGACTATCTTCATGACTGCCTGGCAATATCCTAGTGAGTCTCCTTCATCTTATCCAGAATTTTCCTCAGTCTCATACAGGCTTCCCTAAAGTTATAATATTGGAGTGGATCCTACTAAGCTAGAAAAACTAAATAAAGACCCCATGCTGAATGGTGTTCCATCAACTAACCCCAAATGGTCATGAAAAATGTACTTCAGACTATAAAGCACTATATGAAAGGGAAATTGTCATTATTATGAAGAAATCATAAGGTGGCTCAAGAATTTCAGGGAAGTAGTAGGTTTGGTCATCTGCAGTGAATGTGGATTGGGATGAAGAGAATAAAAATTCAGAACAGATGCTCCAAGGAATGTAATAAGAAATCAATTAGAATAGAGTAGATAGATGCTTCTGCAGCCCAGAAGACCTAACTAAAGTTATTTAAAGCAAATCTGAAGTACTTGAAATCTACATTTGTGGTTCAGTTTTGTGATTTTTCTAGATCAATAACCAATAGCCCTATACAAATAATAACAAATTATACTATTGTTGAAGTTATAATTGGTCTAACCATTCTGGAAAGTAATTGGGATATAGATTATCCTATTTATCTTATTTCTTCAAGTTTCTCTTGGTGCCATCTTCTATTCCCCCCTCCATTTGTCTTTTTTTTGCATATCATCTTATACCACTTATTAGCCCAATGTCTTTCTGTGAATGATTCTTCTAATTACTATAATAGTGAATATAATTTTTGAGAGTTACAAATAACATTTTCCCCATCTATTAATATAAACAATTTGATCTTATTGAAGCCCTTAAAGAAGAAAGTTTAAATTAAAAAAAAAAACATTTTCCCCTTTCCCCTCTCTTTCTTATTTACCTTTTCATGTTTCTCTTAATTTTGGGGTTTGGGTTTCAAACTTATAATTAATTCTGGTCTTTTCTTTACAAATACTTGGAAATCTTCTATTTTTGTTGAATGTCCATAGTTTCCCCTGGAAGTATATAGTCAATTTTGATGGGTAGGTGATCCTTGGTTGAAGACTCAATTCTAGTGCCTTTCTGAATATCATATTCCAAGCCTTGTGGTCCTTTAGTGTGGAAGCTGCTAGATCTTGTGTAATCCTGATTGGTGCTCCTTGATATCTGAATTGTCTCTTTTTGACTTCTGTAAAAATTTCTCCTTAGCTTGGAAGCTCTTGAATTTGTCAATTACATTCCTGGGAGTTGTCTTTTGAGGACTTAGTGTAGAGGGTGTTCTATGAATTCTTTCAATGTCTATTTTCCCCCTTGTTCAAGAGCATCAGGGCAGTTTTCTTGGATAATTTATTGTAGTGTGATGTCAAGATTTCTGTTTATTTCTGGGTTTTCAGGTAGACCAATGTCTCTCAAATGGTCTCTTCATGATCTGTTTTCTTGTTCTGTCATCTTGTCAGTGAGATATTTTGTTTTCTTCTATTTTGTCAGTCTTTTGACTTTGCTTTATTAATTCTTGCTGTTTTGCAAGATCATTGGCTTCCAATTGCTTAATTATGGTCTTTAAGGACTGGTTTTCCTTTTCTGTTTGGTCTATCCTGCTTTTTGTGGCTTCCAGCTCTTTCTCCAATTGGAAGTTCTTGTCCTTTAAACTATTATTTTCTTTTCGAACTATTTTCCACTTTTCTTGCCAGAAGGCTTCCATATTTTTGGTAAGCTCCAATTTAAATTGTTCAAGAGTTTGTGGCCAATTCCCATTTTTGGAAGGTTTTGACTCATTTATTTATATTTCCTCTTCTGCTATTTCCTCTATAGTCTGGATTTTTCCTCCATAAAAATTATCCATGGTAAATTCCTTCTTCTTGTTTTTTTTTAGTGTTGGGAAATTGTTCCTGGGCACTGTTTGCCATCACTATGGTGGTTTTTCCTTCCCTTTTTAGTCAGAAATCTGAGTAAGGAGGGCAAGCTCTCTGTGTATGGAGCTTAGGAGCAAGGTTTTTGCCTGAGGCCAGTAGCTTCTACTGTTTGCTGACTTTCTCTGTGCTATCTTCCCGAGGGCACCCACAGTCTGAGCTCTTCAGCCTGCTGGGGTTTCAGGTCTATCTGCTCTCAAAGGTAGGTCTTTGGTGGTCTCAGTCTGCTGTCAAGGACCTATAGGTGCCCCTCATTTACTCTAGAGGTGCCCCTCACTCATTCACTGATTCTAGCGCACTGGCTCTGACCTTCATAGGTAAGGTGGGGGAGGGTATATCAGCTCGTGTTTTGGTGGAAGATTTTTCAACCCTTTATAGTGGGGAGATGCCCAAATCCCACTTACCTTCAATGCTGTTCCCTATTGTAGGGTCTCTTTGTTCATATGATTTTGGGTTTTTATTAGTATGTGGTGAGGAGAGGAAGAGTTCCAGGTCTATACTGCCACCATGTCTACCTGGAAGAGCACTGGAAAGTAATTGGGAATCATGCAAAGAAATTCATTACAGTGTTCAGCATCTCTAACTCAGAGATCCCACAATTTGACATATATCCCAAGGAGATCAAAGACAGAAAGATTTGATAGAATACATTTCTTTGAGTCAGCTCAAAGAACTGAAAACACAGTAGATGCCTATCAAATGGAGAATGGCTAAATAAGGTGTGCTATATGAATGTATAAAGGTAACACTGAATCACAATAAACAATATGAAGAATTCAAAGAAATATGAATTATAGAAATAGGAAAAATGAAACTCAATGGCTATCAAGTGGAAAGAGGAAGAAGAAAGTTGGTTAGGATAGATGATAGATACATGAAAGGTAGTTAGAAGGGGGAAAAACACTCTATTAATAACTGTGCTATCAACTGGAGCTTAAAAAAAAAGCAAATATTTCCTACCTTTAAGGAACTTACATTCTAATTGGAAAGACAACACAAAAGGAATTTGGGGGCCACTGGGGAAGGGGTATCATAATGGACAAAGTAGTTGGCAAAAAAGTGAAAATGAAGGCAAGACAATGAATAGAGTGAGGAGTGAAGTGAATATTATTGGGTCCCTTTCTGGAAAGACCCCCTGGGCAAGGAAATCACCAATAAGAGGATAGAGGACTTAGGGTAGAGGCTTCTCCAAGGTGGAAAGCAATTGGTATAGAGAAACAAAGTCTGATGAGTTCACACTTCTTTGTCCAGCTAATAGAATCACAGAAGATAAAAAAGAGAAGGCAATAAAGACAATTTGAAAGTAAGGTTTTAAAATACAATGAAGGATTGTCTTGTGTGTGTGTGTGTGTGTGTGTGTGTGTGTGTGTGTGTGTGTGTGTGTGTGTGTGTGTGTGTGTGTGTGAAGAATTTCTCCTTGATAGCATATGATGGCCATTGAAGAGCCAAAGATTAACCATGTCCCTGAGAGGCCCATCAATTCACCAAATAGGTAATAGAGTCAAGGCATAACCTATAGAGTGCTTGATTAGTTCTTCTGGGCTGCTATTATCACTCTATGAAGCCTGGAGACCATTCAAGTCTCATTTTGTGATGTTTACTAGTTGTATCAATCTAGACAGTTCCTTAACTTCTCTGAGCCTCATTTTTCTCATCTGTAAAATAATGGGGCTGGCCTGGATGATCACTTTAAGCTCTATGATACTGTACTCCTATTATCTGTCTGGATCTTAAAGAGAACCAGGTCTGGAAATTGAGAATTATACTGTGGAGAGAAACAATCCAAGGGAGATCAGTTCCCTATCCATGAAATATTGTGTGCCCAGTGGACAAGCACATTTGCACTTTATATACTATTTCTATTCTCCTTTTTTCTCCTTCCCTTTTCCAATTTTTAAATAAAAGGGAAAGGATCAGAGAAGAAAGATAGTGAGCTGAACTGGAAAGGATAAAATAAATATAGGAGACACCAGAACAGCCCCTCTGAGATGATAACTAAATTACTTTGATAATCTGCAATCTATAAGACAGAAGTTTTCTTCCCCTCCCAGTTCCATTTCCGGACTTCTCAAAAGATCAAAGAATTTAAAGCTGAAAGGGTCCTAAGGTATCCATGAGGTCTTTATCTTTATCTTCATCAGATGCTACTTCTTGTAAAGTTGTTTCAGACATATCCAACTCTTCATGACCCCATTTGGAGTTGTCTTGGCAAAGATATTGAAGTGGTTTGCGACTTCCTTCTCCAGCTTATTTTGTGGATGAGGAAACTGAGACAAACAATATTAAGTGACTTGACCAAGGTCATATGCCAAGAAAGGGTCTGAGGCCAGATTTAATCTTTCCACTTCACCACCTGACTGCCCTAAGATGATACAACTGAAGCCAATAAAGGGCATGTCATTTGACCAAAGCCATAAATGTAATAAGTAGCAGGTGGGATTCAACCCAGATCTGCAGCAGTGGCCGTGGGCTAGCTTCCTTTGTCATTGTGCCACTCTGCTTTTAACCATTCCCTTGTTATCCCAGTGAAAAGTGACCCAATATTAGTAACTGTACCTCTGACTGTTCAACTGTCCCTTTCATACCTATTTCTATGCATCCTGCTCCAAAATTCTTCCTCTCCCCCATCAAACAGTTCTGATTGTATTTTCTTTTGTGCTACTGACTTTAGCATTGTGTGATTCTGATTATATGAATAAAGTAATTCAAATAAAGGTGTGAATGACTGCTCACATAATTAACACTTAGGGTCTTGACTTTATTTTTAAGAGACTACTTATGAACCTAAATGGTTTTCAAACGAGTAAATTGTTCCCAGACGATTTAGAAGAATGGCCTCTTCTAGTAGAACTTTCCCCCTTTTTTTGTTCAGTCATGTCTGACACTTCCTGTCCCCATTTAGGATTTTCTTGGCAAGATACTGAAATGATGTACCATTTCCTTCTCCAGCTCATTTTACACATAAGGAAACTGGGGCAAACAAGGCAAAGTGACTTGCCTAGGATCACACAACTACTAAGTGTATGAGACTGGATTTGAACTCATGAAGATGAATCTTCCATTGCTCTATTCATTGCACTACCTAGCTTCCCCTAACCTCCTTTAATTCACAAGGGAGTAAAATGCATGCAATTATACATATACCATCTATCCCTCCCCCTCTGTCCTTGTGCAAATGACTGGATAAGAGAGAAGGACTTGGTACATTTACCATGTACGGTAGGAATAATCTCTCTCTTGTAGATTGAGCTCATTTTTCCTTAAAAGATATTGAAACTCAAGACTTAATTGTCTCAGACCCTTGAAATATAACATTTTGCTGGCCTAAATATAAAAGCCAGCCCACAAGAAAGCAGGATCTTTGACCAGCATCCTAGCCTGGCCGTCAAAGGAGCAAGGAAGCTACACTCCATTGATTTGGTGCTGGATATCTTTCCTCTGCTAGGGCTAAAGAACTATTAAATTGCCTGTGTGCCTCATTTCATTCTCATTCTAAACCCAATAGCAACTCATAGTCCCTAAGTCAGGCTGATCTGAAACAACAGGAATATTTAAAATTCTGCAAATTTGGGAATGCAGCGTTTCTCCTCTATCTGTGTTAATCCAGTCATTGGAACTTCCTTTTAGAAATAAAAATAACATAAAAGAGAGAATGGCTTGTGATAGCAATGTTGCTAAATTGACTGGCCATGGAGGGCTTAAGGAAAGTTATATTATTTAAGTTGGCAGAATTTTACCTATCTCTAGTGACAAATTCAGTTCATGACTCTTGCTTCAACTCAGGAGAAATTCCAGGAAAATTCTTCACCAGACACCAGTTGCAAACAACGAAATGAAAGGGCAGCATCAGGCCATTACCAGGAATTCCAGCTGAAATTAAGTACTGGAAACCAAAGAAGAAAAGATGTTGACATCAGAATACCTAGTATGAGGGTGTTCTGTGTTCTGCTTATTTTTTCCTATGCATTGAAGAAAAAGAATTAAATTACTGAAATATTGATTGACTGTAGCATGATTTTTTTTTTGTTTTTGCCGCAACTGTCAGAATATTTATATGTAGGGAGTAGAGGGATAACCCACACTAAAAAGGAAAAAAAAAAGCACAGACCCTTGAAGTAGAGAAATAAGATTGAAATAAAAACATGCCTAAGCAAAACTGACATTTTTAGTGCCCAATACAAAAGTAATTTGTCTGTGCTGTTCAAGGAGTGAAAAATAAATTCATAAAATTTGGGCAAGTTAGATAGGTTGATAGATTTATCAAATTACCACCATCCCCAATGAGGAATTCATTAATCTAGTAAGAGAGATGTGGACTTCACTGATAATCTGAAAATCTATTTTTCTATAAATTTACGAGGTAGATAAATTATGACATTCAGAAGAAACACTTTATTTTAATATGGCATTTTATTAAAACTCTTCTTCATTTAATCTCTCTGAAGAACCTATATTTCTTCGTAATTTTGTAATGCATGTTATTTTGTTTTTTACCCTTCAAAGAGGGTTTATATAGACACATCCTTTTCAAAAATCTCTCACTCTAACCAAATGCTAGAATAGGAATGATAACAAAAAAGATGCAATGTTTCTTCAGAAAGGAAACAGAAATTTATTTGGACAAGGGTATTTCAGTTATCCTTCAAGTGTACTGTACACGTGTGAATGTATGAAAGCGAGTTTGTGACAGCGAGAGATTGTGTGGGTGGAAATGAGAGTTGAAAATAGGATTCTGAATGCCTGTGTGGATTAAGGCTAGGAAGCTGAATTGGGCTGATGTTTTTAGTCTCTTTGTTATGTGGCAAAAACCTGAAAGTGTCCATTCTAGCCCTTTACACCTACATAAGATTAATGCTCTCATCTCAGCTTGAATCTACTATGGGAGCATTTAAATTTTACCAAAGAATGGAAAGAATGTAGAAGTCAAAATATTAGAAAAATGCCAAATTGTTTTTACATGTACATGGGAAAAAACAAAATATTGCTAAAAGTTAAAATTGAATTTAATTTTAAAAATTAAAAATAAATTTTACCTATGTTTCATATGTTTACATTATCTATCTGTAAGTATCTTTCTTTGGACAAAAAGTATTCTCAGTCTGTTTCTACTGAGGATGACTGCATCAAATTTTAACTAAAACTTATCCAAGAAAAAGAAAAAAATCCATTTATACCCAATCTGCCTCCTTTATCTATCCAGAAGTAATTCTGACAAAATCTGAACTGTCAGTAGACTATGACATGTGTGAACTATTAAGGGTTTATTCCATAAACTCCAAACTGAAATTCCATCATTATTATGGCCTAGATAAAAAATTAGCATTCTGTGCTAGATATTGGAAACTTGTACCTATATATCCCTTTGAAAGGACAGAGTAATATTAAAAGATCCTTTAAATTTGAACTTTTTGCCCAATTTTAAAAGAAATAGAAAACTCACAGTGGTGGGAAGTGTGGGGAAAAGATAGGGAGAGGGATTTACTTGAAGAGAGTAAGACAGGGACTGAGACATATTTCATGGTGGTTAGAGAGCCAGTTTGGAGCCAAAAAGAGGTGGGCTCACATCCTACCTACTTTTTTTTCTTTTTTTTTTTAATTTTTATTGTCATGCAAAACACACTTCCAAAATGGTCACTATTATAAAAGCACACTCATACATAAGCAAAAACCCCAAATAAAACCAAAGCTACAATGATATGAAAGATGACTCCAACAGTTCTTTATCTGGAGGAAGACTCCATAATAAGTCTTTCAGGATTGTCCAGGATCATTGCATTGCTAAGAGTAGCCATGCTTTCACAGATAATTATTGTCCAATATATTGCTGTTATTGTGTCCAATATTCTCCCAGTTCTACTTATTTTGCTCTGCATCAGTTCACACAGATCTTTCCAGTTTTTTCTGAAATCATCTTGCTTATCATTTCTTGTTGACCAATAGTATTCCATCAATATATACCACAATTTGTTCAGCTATTCCCCATTGGATGGACATACCCTCTATTTCCAATTCTTTGCCACTACAAAAAGAGCTGCTATAAATATTTTTGTACAGTTAGGTCCTTTCCCCTTTTTTATTATCTCCTTGGGATATAGACTCAGTAGTGGTTTTACCAGATCAAAGAGTATGTACAGTTTTAGAGTCCTTAGGGTATAATTCCAAATTGCCTTTGAGAATGATCCAGCGATCAGTTCACAATTTGACCAACAATGCAATGTCCCAATTTTGCTACATCCTCTACAACACTTACCACTTTCCTGTACTACCATATTGACCAATCTGATAGGTGTGAGGTGGTACTTCAGCATTGTTTTAGGTTGCATTTCTCTAAGAGTGATTTAGAACTTTTTTTTTTTGATTATTGATGGGTTTGGTTTCTTCATTTGAAAATTGCTTGTTCATACCATTTGACCATTTGACAGTTGGGGAATGGAATGAATCCTTATAAATTTGATTTGGTTCTTTATAAATTTGAGAAATTAGATCTTTGTTGGAGACATTTCTTATAAAAATTTTGGTTTTGGTTTTGTTTTGTTTGTACAAAATTATTCATTTTATATCTTGTATACTCCTTATCTTTTATTTGATCATAAATTCTTCCCTTCTCCAAAGATCCACCAGCAAAACTATTCTGTGTTCCCATAATTTAGTTATTTAATTTATGGTATCACTCTTTATATCAAAATCACCTAGCCATTTTAACCTTATTCTGGTATAGGGTGAGAGATATTGATCCATACAGAGTTTCTGCTATACTCTTTTCTAATTTTCTGAGAAGTTTTTGTTAAAGAGTGAGTTCTTATTTCAAAAGTTGGGATCTTTGAATTTATCAAACAGTAGGTTACTAAGGTCATTTGCCCCTGTATGTTGTGTCTCTAATCTACTCCAATGATCAACTATTCTATTCCTTAGCAGTATGAGATTGTTTTGATGATTGTTGCTTTATAGTATATAGCTTGAGATCTGATACTGCTAAGCCTCCTTCATTCACATTTTTATTAGTTCCCTTGTTATTCTTGAACTTTTATTCTTTCACATGAATTTAATTACTATTTTTTCTAGTTCTTTAAAATAATTGTTTAGTAGTTTTATTGGTATAGCACTGCATAAATAAACTAACTTAGGTAGAATTGTCATTTTTATTATATTAGCTTGGTCTACCATGAATAATTAATATTTTTCCAATTGTTTAGAAATGACTATTTTTGTGTGAAAAATGTTCTGTAATTGTGTTCATATAATTCCTATATTTGCCTTGAAAAGTAGATTCCCAGGTATTTTATACTGTTTAGAGAGATTTTAAATGGAATTTCTCTTTTCAACTCTTTCTAATGGACTTTGTTGGTAATATATACAAATTCTGATGATTTATGAGGATTTGTTTTGTATCCTGCAACTCTACTAAAGTTATTATTTCAACTAGCTTTTCAGTTGATTCTCTTGCATTCTCCAAGTAAAGCATCATATCATCTGCAAAGAGTGAAAGTTTAATTTCCTCATTGCTTACTTTAATGCCTTCAATTCCTTTTTCTTCTCTAATTGCTATTGCTAGTGTAAGGATGGGGGCAGGGAAGATTTGAAACCATGAAATGAGGACTGAAAAAAAAACCAGTGGCAGTTGAGGAGCAAGAACTTCTGAGAAGAAAAAAAGGACCAGGGGAGAGTTCTGAGGCACCTCTGGAGTTCTGACCTGGGGCTTGGACCTGTCAGGACCTGTTTTGGGGGGCTGAGGAATCACGGAAGCCACCTGAGAAGATCTTGCTTCTTCCTTCAAGCTTACAGCTGATCTCCCTCTAAACATACATCTCCTACTTCCCTCAACCTGAAGAAAAAGACATCTCAGACCCCAAACAGGGAGCCGTGGACTGTCAGAAGAAGAGCATAGCTCCCTTGTCCTTCCCTGCCTTCCTGAACTTATTCCTTCATCATTATCTTAAGCCAAACAGATAAGTAAGTTAATAGAAAGAGTTCTTTTAGCTGGGAAAGGATGGAGAAATCTGTTTGGGCAGATTAATTGCCCTTTCAGACCACTGACCATGTAGGATTGTAGCAAGGCCACCTATTCCCTCTCTGCTTGTCCAGTTTACCTGAAACCCAAGAACAAACCCTTCAAAGTAGTCATATATTGGTGCAAGCCTCTCAATACAACATGAAAGGGTTACTTCAAGAAACTAGGGACAGATCTTACAAAGAATGCCCGAGGCCATTCCCTCTGAGGCTAGCCCCCTGACCGGCCTGCCTCCACATCCTCTCTGAAGGAGAGCCACTGAAGTCATCCATAAGTATAGCTGACAGAGGACCTTGTCATCAAATCCCCTTCAGCCACTTCTTCTGGGGAAACAGTGTGGTAACTAACAACCTGTTATCACCTGGGAAAGAGACAGAGACAGCTGCTGTTCCCATTCTAGCTTAGGCTCTTTCCCTCCCACACTGCTCCTGTGCCAGGAACCCTCTTCAGTACTTTGCTGATATGTCACCATTCTCAGTGAAGTGAACCCTTTATTGCAACCTCAAGAAATATCCATTTTACAGTAGCAATTCTACTACAATATTAAATAATAATGATGAAAATGGGCATCCTTGCTCCACCCCGACCTTATTGGAAAAGCTTCTAACTTCTTCTTATTGGAGATGATACTTTCTGAAGGTTTTAGGTAACTATGACTTATTCCTATACTTTCTAGTGTTTTTAATAGAAATGGGTATTGTATTTTGTTGAAGACTTTTTCTGCATCTATCAAAATAATTATGTGATTTCTGTTAGTTGGGTTATTGATATGGTCAATTATTCTGATAGTTTTCCTAATATTAAACCAGCACTGCATTCCTGGTATAAATCCCACCTGGTCAGAATGAATGAACCTTGTGACATATTACTGTATTCTTCTTCCTAGTATCTTATTTAAAATGTTTGCATCTATATTCATTAATGAAATTGCCCTATAATTTTCTTTCTTTGTTTTTATTCTTTCTGGTTTAGGTAACTATATCATATTAGTTTCATAAAAAGAATTTGGTAGTATTCCATTTCTTCCTATTTTCCCAAATTGTTTATGCATTATTGGGATAAATTGTTCTTTAAATGTTTGATAGAATTCACTTGTGAATCCATCAGTCCCTGGAGATTTTTTCTTAGGGAGTTCATTGATGGCATGTTCAATTTCTTTTTCTGATATGGGATTATTTAAGGGTTCTATTTCCACTTTTGCTAATCTGGGCAATGTGTATTTTTGTAAATATCCATCCAATTCACTTAGATTGTCAGATTTATTGACATATAACTAGACAAAATAGCTCCTAATGATTAATTTAATTTAATTTCCTTTTCATTGGTGGTGAGGTCATCCTTTTAAGTTTTGATACTGATTATTTTCTTCTTTCCTTTTTTTAAATCAGATTAACCAATACTCTGTCCATTTTATTTGCTTCCTCCCCCCCATAAAACCAACTCCTAGTCTTATTTATTAGTTCAATGCTTCTTTTACTTTCATTTTTATTAATTTCTCCTTTAATTTTTGGGATTTCCAATTTTCTTTAAATGAGGATTTTTAATTTGTTCTTTTTCTAGTTTTTAATTGCAAGCACAGTTTATTGATCTACATTTCCTCTATTTTATTGATATACACATTTAGAGATACAAAATTTCCCCTAAGTACTGTTTTGGCTGTATTGCATACATTTTTATTTGTTTTCTCCTCGTCATTCTCATTAATAACATTATTGATTGTTTCTGTAATTTGTTTTTTGACCCATCTTTTTTTAGCATGAAATCATTTAGTTACCAATCAATTTTTATGTATTTCTGCTTTTCTTCCTATGGTTGTTAAATTTTTCTGCCCTAATAAACAGCCAGTTTTTGTGTAGAAGCCAGGTTCTGTTAAATATTGCCAATCAGTTCTCTCCTGAGATCTATTAGTTCTAAGTTTTCTAAGATTTCATTTACTTCCTTTACTTCTTTCTTGTTTATTTTTTGCTTTGTTTTACTGGCTATTTCTTCCAGAAGTTCATTTTAATTTCTCCATTAAAAATTTAGAGGCTATACCATTTGGTGCATATATGTTTAGTATTGATATTACTTCATTGCTTATAATATCTTTTAAGAAGATATAATTTGCTTCCTTATATCTTTTAATAAGATTTATTTTTGCTTTAGCTTTGTCTGAGATCATTATAGCTTTGCCTATGTTTTGTTTTGTTTTGTTTTTACTTTACTTTTATCTTCCCCTTCTGTGTCTCTGTCTTATTGGTTCTTTCACTCCTATATTCATTTTGTGGAGTTATTTTAAGATTTGTTAGAGATGATTCTTGAGGTGATATCAAGCTTCCCTGCTCCTATTTTACTATGTTGGCTTCTCCTCTCTAAAATCTTACCTATTTCTAATACATATTTGCTATGTGACTTTGGTCAAGGGCCTTAACTCCTTGATGCTTAGTTCCTTCATCAGTTAAATGAGAGGAGTTGAACTAAATGTTATTCAAAATTACTTCTAGTTCTTTTCCTTTAAGATAGCAATGAATAACCAGTTCCTAACTGATGTGTGATCAAAGATTAAAAACAAGCAGTTCTAAGTAAGAACCAAAAAATATTCACAATGATATGAAAGAATGTTCTAAATTACTATTAATAAGTAAAATATAAAGCAAAGTAACTCTAAAGCTTTATGTCAAACCTGAACAATTTTTGGACATGACAAAAGAATGGTCTAGTCAATGTTGGAAGAATTTTCAGGAAAAACAACATTAAATTCATCCAACTATTTTGAAAAATACTTTGGATTATGTAAAGAAAATGATGAAAATATCCCTCCTTTTGGATTCAGAGATTCCACTGCTGAATCCCCAAGATGATCAATAATACACACACATAATGGCATTACATACACTAAGATATTTTAAAAGCACTTTTTGAAATAGCAATTTTTTTGTTTCTGAAAAAAGTAACAGATTATCTGTATATCAGTAGAAATCATTTTTAAATCATAGTATATTAATAGAAAGAAATGTTATTTTACTCTAAAAGAAACACTCTATGTCAAGAATATAGAGAAAAATGAAAAGGCATACAAACCACCTTCAGGTAAAGAACCAGAAATAAGTTTTTTTATTCCCAACTTTGTTAAATTCTGTTTTATATTGGTGTCATGATAGTTCCACAATATAAAAGGAAAAACAATAACAATGAAAAAATTGAAACTAAATATTGTCAAATTAAACTTGTTTCCAACAAAGAAATATGAGAAGGCATCTCCCTTCCCTCTTTGTATAAGTGAAAGGGAACAAGAGTCTAATATTACAGATGATGTCAGAATTTTTTCAATGTGTTATTGTTGGTTTTTGTTCAGCGTCACTGGTGTTTTTTTATCTTTTTTCATTTTTTAAAGAATTTCTTATAAGTGACAACTCTTTAAGAGGGAAAAGGTAAAGAATCCCCTGGAAAATGTAGGTGATATAAAAACAAAAGACCTATTAAATTTGTTTTTTAAATAATGCATTATCAATAACTTGTTTCTTTTTATACATTATTACTTCTAGATTATTCCCTACCCCAACCTTTAATCCATCAAATCAACTCAGTGATTATAATTGAAGTTTTCTATCTCATTCTACTGCAATAGTATGCCTCAACACCAGAGAGATCAGGGAGGCATCATTCATCCTACTAACTAGAAGTGTCCTAAAGTTTTGACTGAAGAAGTGCATTGATTTAAAGTACTGAAGTCTTCCAGGGCTTTACTCTGCATTAATGAAGACTGTGACTGATATTTCCAAAACACCACATAGTTTTAAGCATTAACTATTTCCTATCCTTTGTATATCATTGACAAGTATGATTGGTATCAACAAGGTCTTGATTGGGTGAGAAAGGTTGGAGAAATCATATATCATTCTTTTTCTTTGACTCCTTGTAAATGCCACATTTCTCAACTTATCTATTTTTCATATATTTGTGTTTCTATTTCTTTTTTCTCTTTATATTGTATTGAATGGTTGTCCATTTTAATCTGGGATTAATTAAATTTTAGGGATATTAATCAATTCTATAATTCTTGCATTGAATTTTTATTTGAGTTTGGGTGGAGCAAATTGTAATAATTTTTATATTAATAAAAATATTTTATTTTACACAGTAGAAATGAGGTAATCATGAAATCAATATGATAGCTTATGCAACCAAAATTGGATTCATCCCTGCTTCTTATGAAAGTGCTGATTGCTTTAAACTATACAGTCTGTTGTGCAAAGAAAAAAAAAATCTTCCTCATCATACTTTATCTAATAGAATTCTTATTATTCTTTGGAGATTTCATTGTAAATAAGTTTGTTATTCTCAACTTTGTCAAATTCTGTTTCATATTGGTGCCATTTTCTCATCTAAATTAAAACTGAATCAGCTGTGTCAGGCTGAACTCCTACTCCTTTCATCTCCAAAAATATATAGTTATATATTAAAAGTCAGAAAATTAATTACTTTCAGAGAAAAGTAATCAAAAGATATTAACCCACTTCCTTCTGGTTCATCGGTTCATTTTAAAGATTGATAGCAAAGAGGAGTTTCTAATACCTTAATAAATGAGCATGTGTAGTAGGAACATTTGAGAGACATTTAGCCCTGGTTCTGGAGAATCATTTTAGACACATGTCAAATTAGAATGAGAAGTTCCCTGGAATAAAAAAAAAATAGAAAGGTAAACTTCAATATGTCAATGGATCTGTGACTTTATCAATGTGGGTGCTCCCCCTAGCAAAAGAGATTGCACACCCACTTATGCCTTCTCACAAGCATCTCTTATTTTCCTTAGTTATTCTTTAGTCATGTTTTCAGTCATCCAACTCTTCATGACCCATTTGGAATTATGTTGGCTAAGATACTGGATGTAGTTGCCGTTTCCTTCTCCAGATCACTTTACAAATGAAGAAACCAAGGCAAACAGGCTTAAGTGACTTGCCCAGGATCACACAACTAGTAAATGCCTAAGCCCAGGTTTGAAGTCATCTTCCTGACTTCAGGTCAATTGCTCTATCTACTGTACAACCTAGATGCCCATGCATGTATTCGCTGCAAGGAACACGCTTGAAATGCAGGAGCTATTTCTGTAAGTTTCTTGACAATGTGTGCATACCAATGGGGCATGCTGACTGTCTATCCATAAACTATTCATCTCTCTTGCCTATAACTTTATTTTTAGATATACATCTCTATAATGAAATCCCTTCTTCTGCACAATTCTTCCTTGACAAGAATTTTCAGCCTTCTTTTGCCTTTCATGAACTTTCATTTCTCTTTAGGTAATACTCAGTTTTAGTTCTTCAAATGATGTAACCTATCACAGAAATCTATGCAATATAGCCGTGCAGAATCATCAAAAATGGTTTAAAAAGAAGAATGCTTTTAAGGAGTTTAGGGTCATTAAAAGTTTTAAACAATTTTCCAAAGGCAATCCAGTCTGCTTTTCTTATCATGTTTAGCTCTAAGCCTCATTCAGCATCCCTCATAGATTGTCTATCAAAGATAGGCTACACTGGAGTTTTGTGGCTTGTGCACATAACTGAATTTACACAAGAGATGTTTTTCATCTGCTTTATTTTTCTTTTGAGAATAGTTAACAAAGATTCTTGAGTAACTATGTATCGAATTTGGGAGGCTCTCAATGTTCCTAAACGTGATCTAATCAGTAGATCATCTGTAAACAGTAACATCTTGAGGATCTTATCTATAGACCATCTTCCATTTGGACACTGTTGAAGATTCTCTATAATGATGGCAAACATCTTTGGCAAATATTTCTCACTTTTAATGCTTTGACATTAACAATTAGATTCCTCAAACATGATTACCCCTGTTGCTCCATCTTTCAAGAATTCTGTGTGATTTTTGGAACATTCATGGAACAATGCATGATCTATGCTTTAATGCATAGGATAGCCTTTGATGAAGGACATTTCTCCAAGGAATTTAGCAGGAGATCCAGTGTTTGCTAACTGAAGCAGTTTTAATTGTATATATTGCAACATTGGATTTTTTTCAATTATTGTCTACTCATTTATACATTTCTGTGTTTTTTTTTTGTCATCATTACATTTAAGTGTCAGGTTATAGTTGCTTCTAGTGCGCATAGGACTTGATTGCTCTTACTCTTCTAATTTGGTTTGAGTTTTGATTTCATTCTAACTAGAGGAAAGAGTACAAACAGCTGAGTCAGAAAGGATTCCCAGATTTGCTACAGCATTTCCCATCTGAATATAATCAATTTCACTAGTTAGAGAATTTTCCTGGTGCCATTTGCTAAGGTAATGTTTATAGCTGATCTGAAAAATCCAATTCTTCTTATGAGCCCTTCACCCTTTTGTGCCCCTTTGCTGCTGCCACTAAAGTAGCAGAATGGCACCTCACAGGACTGGGGACCATTTTGGACTATTTTGTTTGTTTCGTGAGTTGTCCCCTGAAATAATGACCAGATGACCAGGCAGCCACTAATAGTGAGCTTTTCTATGCTTACTTAGATTGTTCCTTAAAGGTAGATGAAGTCTGTTGTTTCACCCACACTCAAAGTCTTTCCAAAGTGGTAGTATCTGCCAACACTTAAACACTGCATGCATGACCATTAAAAGTGATAATAACTAACAGATTGTTTGGGGCTTTCAAAATACTTTATATGACTCTTCACAACAACCCTGTGAGTTAGGTGCTATTATTTCTCCCATTTTATCAATGAGGGTTCTGGGACAAACAAGTTAAGAGACTTACCAAGCATCATACAAGAAGTAAATTTCTGAGGCAGGATGGGAATTCAAGTCTTTCTAATGCCAAGTTTACTGTTCTAAATTCTGAGGTTCCTAAAAACACATGTTCAAATCCACACTACAAGGAGTAGCCCTTAATAGAGGAAGGTCAAATAATGCTGCTGTGTGTACATAAATTATTTCAAATATAGAGAGTATTATTTATGAGTAAAGTGAAAAATTAAAGTAATCCAACCAAAATCAGTACTGATTCAACCTATATATTCTTTTATATTCATGTTCCTATTTTACATATTAATTCATTCAGTTGGGGATAGTACATTGTGTCAAGCATAAAAGTAACTGAATATGAGCTCAAATCTTGCCTCTAACTATGATTATTAACTATTTAACAGTAGGCAAGTCATTTGATCTCTTTCAATCTCTGTTCCTTCATGCATAAAATCAGAATAACAGTAACACCTGCCTCTTCGAGTTGTGAGGATCAAAGAAAATCAAAATAAGGTTTGAAAACCTTAAAACACTATGTAAATACATTTTATGATTATTCTTCTTAATGAACTAATAACTGGAATACATATAATTATATAAATCTTTGAAAACTGGTATCAATTCCACTAATAAGAATATTCAATCTAACCAGAAAATATAAATTTCCAGCACTTCTGGATAACTGGAAGTTGTACCATATGATGAAAAGTTCTCTGCCACTAATGGCTACAAGTTTATCACAAATATCAATTTTCATTAAAATAAAAGCACTCTACTTGCCAAATTTGGAATCTTATATTTTACAAATATTTATACAAATATAATACTCTAATGAGCAGCAAAATTTTTAAAAAACAATCTCCTGAAATGATAAAGATATAAAATTAGTATCTGGAAATGTAAAAATTCTAAATCCTAAATGTGTAGCTTATCTTTAATTATATTTTATTAATTACTCTCCAACTTAGAAACAATATTGTATACTGGTTCTAAGGCAGAAGAACAGTTAGGGTTAGACAAGGGGGGTTAAGTATTTGCCTGGGGCTAAGTGTCTGATTGAACCCAGGGCATCTCTAGACCTGGGTCTCAATCCACTGAGCCACCTGGTTGCCCCCATACCTTGTCTTTAAATTTTATTTCATGCTTTCAATTTAATGTGGCTTTCAGAAAAGCCTTGCAAACTTAATGTAAGGTAGTCAAGGCACAAATCATATCAGTCACATACTTTTCCCCCCATGGGACAGAAAGTGGATATAAATTAGTTTTTAAGTTCATCAACTCTATTGTTACTTAAAATCCAATAGAACTGTAGCATACAAACTGTACCTCTATCATCCTATCACATAATAACATTCATATTCGAAGACTAAGTACAAATGGAAAGGAAAAACACTAAATTCCTATGGAGTATTTTTAATGTCATTTTTGTAGTCATAAAACAACTTTGGATTTATCTGTGAGTTACTTCATTATTAAACATACTTCCTTAATTTTTGTTTATTGATTGAATGCACAGTTGATGGCTCATCAACCATAGCTTAGGAAAATTGGTTCCCCAGTCTTCCAATTATTATCAAGCTGAGTTTCCAAGTCTGCTGAAAAACTGATGATGGATCCTGAGCCCATGAGCAAGTTCAGTGCACTGAGGTCTTCAACAGAACAAGCCAGCCCTCATAGTACTTAGGGTCTTTCAAATCTCCATTGCAAAGAAAGGAAATTAAACAGCGTGTATGTTTTTGGCTGCGGCACCCCCACGGCCAACAAGAGACATATCATATTTATGAAATACGATGGTCCCCTTGAAACTACTGCTCAGCCCCCTATGCAATTCACACCTCTTCTTAATATAGTAGTGTCATATGCTTGTGCAGTAAGAGTTCACTTTGTAATTTATTGACCGGATTATATTACATTACTCTTCAGTGCTGACTTACTTCCATATCTTCTCACTCTTTGCTTCCATTCCCATTACTCACTCTGACATTTCTCCCCACATTCTACCTATCCAGCTATATGGAGATGTTTTTAGAGGTGCCCTTAAATTAGATTCAGTGTAAGGCAAAAACTTGTGTAAAAAACTTATCTTGCACTCTTCTTTGTATACTAATACCTGATTATTTTAAATCATAAAACACTAACACTTTCATGAAGTCTTATGATTATGTTTAAATATTAATATTGATGAAATAAGGATTGCGATTTCATTCACTCTTAGAAGAGACAACTCTCTATTCATGTAAATTGGTCCTTTCTCTGAGGCTGAAAGGCTGAAAGAGTTGCCTAGTGAACTAAGAGGTTAAAGACTTGATCACCATCACACAGCCAGAATATCTTAAAGATAGGACCCGAAGCCTTGTCTTCCTGGCTTTAAAGGCAGCTCTTGGCCCATTACGTGATGCTGCTGCTCTCCTGAAATAGAAGGAGGTTATTGCTGACATTCAGCCTAAATGGGGCAGCAATAGAGTAGTTGTTTAGTCGTGTCTGACTCTTGGTGAACTCTTTTACAGTTTTCTTGGCCACGATGCCAGAAGAGTGTGCCATTTCCTCCTCTAGCTCATCATACAAATGAGGAACTGAGGCAGACAGGGTTAAGTGACTTACCCATGATCACACAGCTCGTAAATGTCTGAGGCAGATTTGGATTCAGGTGCTCTTGACTCCAGGACTGGTACTCTAGCCACTGGGCAATGTAGCTAGCTTCTACATAATATTTATTTTTTAATTGTAAATCTTAATTTAATTAATGAATTTAGAATATTTTCCATGGTTACATGATTTATGGTTTTTTTTTCCCTCCTCTTCTCCCCACCTAAACAATACGCAATTCCACTGGGTTTTACAGCTACATAATATTTACAGAGCAAATAAAAGATAGAGAAGGAGAATGCCAGTGACTGGAGGCAATGGGGGAAATCAGGAAAGACCTCTCATAGAAACCAATGCTTGTGTTGATTCTTGAAGGAAAATAGAGATTCTAAGACACAAAAGTAAGAAAGAAGGTGAAGGATAAAGTCACATGCATGTCACATGTACATGGTATGTCATGATATCAACAGTTTGTAACATGTCATGTCTAAAATATATAGTACATATAAGTCACTGGAAAGGTAGGAAGGGGCTGAGTTTTAAACGAGTTTATTCCTAGGGACAATAGGGAGCCAGTGTAATTTATTGAGCCTCAGATAGCACGGTGGAATGTGAGCTTTATGAAAATCACTTCGGCGGTAGTATGAAAAATAGTGTGGAGCCAGAAGAAGCTTGAGGGAGACCAAATAAACAGATGAGGAGGGTCTCAAAGAGAAGGATACAATCTCTCTGGGATTTGTATCTGGCCCCAACTAGAGAGTCACCCAAGGTCTGACATACTAGTCAACTCCTACGAGCACCTGGTGATTTATAGGAGGATAAAATTACTGTCAGAAGAAACCTAGAAAGCATTGCTAAAGATTTACAAGTACTAGGCAAGAAACTAAAAGTTGAGCATTTGGGATTTTTCTGCCCATTGAATGTAAGGGCTCCAAAAGAAAAAACGCAAATTTGTGAAGTTACTTTAACACTGATCCCTGGCACTATTCAAGAATATATTGTTAAAAGAATGCTATGTGGATATAATATATCTAAATTACTCCAGAGAATTGAAAATGACCCTCATACTATACAAATGGGCAAGATGGAACAGTATGGACTAAATGATAAAATATTTGCACTAAGTGGTTTGGATCTGATGAAATACTCAAAAGGGTAATCATTAATTCATTAAGAACAATTTTGGGGTAGTAACCCAGAGATATCCCTTCAAGATCTTTCCTTTTATTTTTTTATTCATTTTTTAAATTATTTTTTTTAAACCCTTACCTTCCGTCTTGGAGTCAATACTATGTATTGGCTCCAAGGCAGAAGAGTGGTAAGGGCTAGGCAATGGGGGTCAAGTGACTTGCCCAAGGTCACACAGCTGGGAAGTGTCTGAGGTCAGATTTGAACCCAGGACCTCCCATCTCTAGGCCTGGTTCTCAATCCACTGAGCCACCCAGCTTCCCCCTTTCCTTTTATTTTTTAATGTAACTTTTAAATTTTAAAAATTAAATATTAATTTTCTCTCCCTCAAATCCCCATTTGAAAAAAAAAAACCTCATACTAAATATGAATAGTCAAGCAAAATGAATTGCCCATGTCAAAAAAATGTATATCTCATTTGGCATTTCAAATGTACTACCTCTCTATCAGGAAGTGGGTAGTATTTATCATCCATCCTCCAGAATCATAGTTGCTCATAGCATTAATCAAAATTCATCTTTCGTAGTTGTTTGTCATTAAAACATATTATTGTATAATTGTTGTCCTTCTTCTACTTGTTTTACAATGACAACATTCTTAGAAATCTTTACTGGTTTCCATAAAACTGTCTTTTGGGTCATTCCATTAAATTCATAAGGCACAATTTGTTCAGCCACTCCACAATTGATGGCCACCCCTTTCAGTTTCCAGTTCTTTGCCAATACAAAAAGAACTTCTCTAAATAATTTTGTATTGATGGATTCTGTTCTTTAAGATCTACTCTTTACCTGGCAATATTTAGCAAAAAAAAAAATTTAAGACTGCAAGAAATCAGATTTGCAGATGATATCAAGTCGGTAGGTGTAGCTAACACGTTTGTTGGCAAACAGGAGCTAAACGAATTTTGATGGGCAAGAATGATTGACAAGTGGTCACCAAGTTTCTTCTTGAACACCTCCAGTAAGGAGGCTCATACTTCCTTTCTCTCACCCTACTTTTGAATGGCTCTAATTGGATGACATGGCTTAAAACTGAAACCCATTTTGGTCAAATGACTTCTCCAAGGTTATACAGATAGTACTGATGGTGCCTATATTTAAAGCCAGATTCTTTGATACCAGAACCAGCCTGCTAACTTGCATATTAGTGATCCTTCCTTTTTTTTTAGATAGAACCAGGCATCATCATTATTTTTTGTAATACTCTCCTACCATGGGGGTCACACCAGTGGATTGAGCAAATTCACTGCAATCTCGGTGAGTTCATTTGAACTATATTGAGTACCATAAATCTGCTCTGTTATTCAGGTCCTCAACAACATCACATTCTTCTTTTCCAGCATTATAATTGTGAACAAAATAATATTAATATGGAGGAATAATATTATTAAGTGAAGATTCATTTTCCATTTGCATGTGATATCTTTATAAAGAAAAAACCTAAAAGAAATAAAATAAGTTTCCTATATTTATACATTCAAGTAGATGCCAGAATTAAATTTGAACCCAGCTCAGGTTTTTCTTCATATAGAAAACCATAATGTCTTTGGAGCTGGAGAGGACTTCAAGATCATTTAGTACATAAACACCTTCATTTTACATATGAAGAAACTGAGACTCAGCGAGTTTGATAAACTTTGCCAGGGTCATAGAGCTCTCTAGAATTTGAGACAATATTCAAACCCAGGTCTTCTTGAAATCTAGCACTTTATTGCCTGTATTGGGCTACCTCATAGCATACATAGAACATACACATAAAATACACACATATACTCTACCTAGATCACAAGGTACAGTTATGAACATAGTTTTTTATACATTTCAAGGTGCTCAAGCAATGTGAAGCTAGTAGTATCATATTACCTACAGTAAAAAGGAGGGGAATTATAATACTTAATAAATAGGGGGTAGCATCCCTACACAATCATTTTGGAGTGTTTATTATACAATAAAGAAGGTCTCTAGAGGAAAGAAGGTCTCTTCTTTCTATAAGTCAACCGTAGGAAGGCAGAATCTTGAAGAAAGCCTCTTGAAGAAGGAAACAAAGAAGGAACCTCAAAGGAAGGAATGACTTGTCTTCCTTTTCTGACTTTTATGGACTTGTTGTCCCAAATGCCTGCTGACTGATTGCCTCACTCAATTGTCTTTTTCCTGTTTTACCCTTGTAGAACCAGTGTACATCATTAACAAACCCTCAAAAAGCTGATCAATCCATTTAGCAAATAATCAATTTCTGTCAGGTTTACAGAGTTCATTGGGGTAGAGTACATAAAATCAGTATTATTAAGTTCCGGAGGTCTCCATTACAGGATTTAAATATTTCTCACAAAATTAATAGAAATGTCACTTGAAAGTTATTACCAACTCTATCACTTTGAGTAGGATCTCCTTGGACTCCTTTATCTCTGATCCTTGGAGGGTCTTCTTAGAAAGTAGGTACTTCTATGTAACAGAGAACAGTAAAAATGTGATTGAATTTAAAGTTGTTCATCCATCATGAAATATAATAAAACATGAAGAATAATAATAATAAAACATCCCGCTAGTTCAATTTAATTTAACATTTACGGTTCTATTACTGTGTGCAAGCTATTATGCTAGGCACTAAGGATTCAAAGATAACTACTAAATAGTTTGTGATCTCAAAGAATTTTTGGAGAAAAAGACACATGCACACACAAACCTATGATACAGAGGTGAATGAGAAGTAGGAAGAAGAGATATTGCCAAACGACTCTAAGAAAATTAGGGAGGTAGAGATCACCTTTAACATTTGGTGGCATGGGGTCAATAAATGGTTTCATGAAACTTTTTCATGAACTTTTGGTTGAACAAGCAAAGAATGTGTGCCTTAATCAGATAAGGATTTGTGAATTTGAGGTTTTGGTGGAACACAGTTTTTTAGATGTCCTTTAGGCAATTGAAAATATAGAACTGTAGCTCTGGGGAGAATTTGGGGGACTGTCTCTCTTCCCCACCCTTCTGTTATAGCATGGTGTCTGGCATATCATAGTTCTTGTTGTTGAGTTTCAGTCATGTTCAACTCTTTGAGACCTCATTTTGGGTTTTCTTGACAAAGGTAATGGAATGGCATACCATTTCCTTCTCCAGGACAATTTACAGATGAAGAAGTAAGGCAAATAGAGGTATGTGGCTTGTCCAGGGTCTCACAGCCAATAAGTGTCTAAGGACAAATTGGAGCTCATCTTCCTGACTCTGGACCCAATTCTCTATCCACTATGGCATTAAACTGCTCATAGAAAGTATTTAATAAATGCTTGTTGACTGACTAGGGTGAAGTTATAGATTTAGGATAAAGATAATTATTGATGCTGGGACTTCTGGATAAACATGGCTACAGCTTAGATGCAGGAATCTACCTTTCCTCAGTAGTAGTAGTGGTAGTCTTTTGGTGACCGAGAATGACAATTGTCTTTGTGCATTATCATCTATTGATGTATCCTCACGTGGCTTTGAAGTCCAAAGGCAGAGTTTGTGGCACATGGGGCATGGGACGCCAGTTGTTACGGGAGGTGCGGTTGTTGCCTGATGTCGGCGTTCACGCGCAGGGGCAAGACGTCAACATCGCTCATCGTCAAAGGTGGTGGCGGCATGGTTAATATGGGTTCGCCAGCTGATTCTGACAGAGGCAGCAAGTTCTAGTTCTTAAATGGGAGTTTATCAAAAAAAAAATGGAAGAACATTGGCAAGAAAAGTGGGAAATAGTTAAAAAAGAAAATAGCAGTTTAAAAGACAGGACCTCCCAATTGGGGAAAGCAGCCCAGAAATCAAATGAAATGATAAATAAATTAGAGACCAAAATTAAACAGCTGGAATCCATGAAAAGCAGGATAGTCCAAACCAAAAAGGAAAATCAAAATGTTATGGCAGAAAACCAGTCTTTAAAGACCAGAATTGGACAATTAGAAGCCAACAATCTCACAAAATAGCATGATTTAATAAAGCAAAATCAAAAGATTGACAAAATAGAAGGAAACATGAAATATCTCACTGAGAAGATGACAGGTCAAGAAGAGACAATTTGGGAATCATTAGTCTACCTGAAAACCCAGAAATAAACAGAAACAAGCATTTATTAAGCTCTTACAATATGCCAGGTGCTTTGCTAATATTTTCTTCTTTGATCCTCACACAGACTCTGGAAGGCAGATGTTATTATCATCCCTACTTTACAAATGAAGAGACTAAGACATAGGTCAAGTGATTTGCCCAGGGTCACAGAGCTAATAAGCTTCTAAGCCTAAATTTGAATTCAGGTCTTCTGGGCTCCATTCTAAATACTCTATCCATTATTCTACCTCATAATCTTTACAGTTTAGTAAACACTTTTCAAGAGCTTCCTATAGCTAAAAAATGTCAACATCCTGTACCAACCTGGTTATTAGCGTCTCCAAACTTATGTGGTATTGGCCTACACAGGATAGCTTTATAGCCATCACTGGACCCAAGCCTTTTAATGTTATGGGATGCACCATAGCTTGCATCCTCCTGACTGACATAGCTTTCAGAAACATGACATAACATGGAAACTGGGTAAGGCTTTAATGGAGTAACAAAAGAAAATCTAATTTAAGAATGTTTTTCATTTGACTTTGGAATAGGCTATATGTATGTACCAACATTCCTTCCCTCTCATGACCTTGGCTCAACATGACTTCCTTGTATCTCAGCATGGTGGCTTAAGGTTTGGTGTAATAGATGAGAAAAACTGCATACTGGATAATGAGCACTATGCATAATTTGCTTTCATATAATCAAGAGCTTATTCATTATATTATTATTAATATTATTATTGAAAGGGTAAACTTCATTATTACTAAGATAACCATCACCTTTGCTTTGATGACTCTGAGTATTATTTTAGCGGAGGTGGCCATACAAACTCTTTGCTTCGGTTTAACATTGCTCATCTCTCCAGCTCCTCCACTCACACAGATATGTACATACATACAGACACACCAACACAAAGAAATACTCTTTCTGTCTTCTTTGTCTCTGTCTCTCTCTATATCTCTCTCCCCTTCTCTCTGTCTGTGTCTGAGTCTGTGTGTGTCTCTTAGTCTCCGTCTCTCTTTCTCTCCATCTCACTTTCTTTCCATCTCTCCCTCTCTCTCTGTCTCTCTGTCTCTCTCTGTCTCTGTCTGTCTGTCTGTCTGTCTCTCTCTCTCTCTCTCTCTCTCTCTCTCTCTCTCTCTCTCTCTCTCTCTCTCACACACACACACACACACACACACACACACACACACACATACTCACACACACATTTTGGCTTGAAATAATGACCATAATTAGAAGGGAAGCAACAAATTGGGAAATAATCTTCATAACATAAACCTTTGACAAAGGTCTAATTACTCAAATTTATAAAGAGCTAAACCAATTGTACAAAAAATCAAGCCATTCTCCAATTGATAAATGGGCAAGGGACATGAATAGACAATTTTCAGTCAAAGAAATCAAAACCATTAATATGCACATGAAAAAGTGTTCTAAATCTCTTATAATCAGAGAGATGCAAAACAAAAGAACTCTGAGGTATCACCTCACTCCTAGCAGATTGGCTAACATGACAGCAATGGAAAGTAATGAATGCTGGAGGGGATGTGACAAAGTAGGGACATTAATTCATTGCTGGTGGAGTTGTGAATTGATCCAACCATCCTGGAAGGCAATTTGGAACTATGCCCAAAGGTTGATAAAAGACTGTCTGCCCTTTGATCCAGCCATAGCACTGCTGGGTTTGTACCCCAAAGAGATAATAAGGGAAAAGACTTGTACAAGAATATTCATAGTTGTGCTCTTTGTGGTGGCAAATAACTGGAAAATGAGGGGATGTTCTTAGATTGGGGAATGGCTGAACAAATTGTGGTATATGTTGGTGATGGAATACTATTGTCCTCAAAGGAATAATAAAGTGGAGGAATTCCATGGGAACTGGAACAACCTCCAGGAATTGATGCAGAGTGAGAAGAGCAGAACCAGGAGAACATTGTACACGGAGACTGATACACTGTGGTACAATCAAATGTAATGGACTTCTCCATTGGTGGCAATGCAATGATCCTGAACAACTTGGAGGAATCTATGAAAAAGAACACTATCCACATTCAGAGGAAAAACTGTGGGAGTAGAAACATAGAAGAAAAATCAGCTGCTTGATTACATGGGTCAAGGGGAATATGACTGGGGATTTTGACTCTAAATGAACATCCTAATGCAAACATCAACAACATGGAAATAGGTTCTGATCAAGGACACATGTAATACCCACTGAAATTGTGCATCAGTTGCGGAAGGGTGGGGGGAGGGGAGGAGGGAAATAATGTGATTCTTGTAACCAAGGAATAATGTTCTAAATTGACTAAATAAATTAATTCAAAAACTGTAAAAAAAAAAAAAAGAATGACCCTAATAACCTTCTCAAAATCTCATGCCAGTGCTCAAGGGATAGCCCTACATGAAGGTACTTTAGACAGTATAGTAAATACCTTCCATAGTAAAATATAAGGGATACCATTTAGCCCTCCCTCCCCCCCAAAAAGCTCCCCCGTGGTCTTGTCATGATGCTTGAAATTCCCACCACTAATGTCACTCAGCTGGGTCAAAGTAGTATCTCATTTCCAGTCAGGGGAATCATCACTGGCAACAGTTCACTAACCATCCTAAAACAATGTAAGAATGCATAAAAGAGGGCTTGGTAATTTCAGATTTGGCCTGAAAGAAATGTCAAGAAGTACACATGAAACTAATCCTGGGAGGGCTGACTCAGACAAATGTGAGAAATGTTTTATGGAATGAGTCATCAGCATTCAATATGCAGTACTTGTCCCTCTAGGATTGAGCACCAACACTCCTCTTTGCAGGACTGCCCATTTGAAGGATTCATTACACATCAAGGATCAAAGCAAATAATAGACAAAATAACCAGAAAATCACTGTTCAACTGAGTCAGTTATTCTATTGCCTTTCCTCTCTCCCCAAATGTATTTGGTTATGATTATGTTAAGGCAAAACAAACTCTGCAAACAAAATCCAAAAGATTAGGTTCAAACCTCTTTGAGTGGGCATGAAAAGGCTAAGGTGGAAAAAAAATGAGGAAGATATAGTTGCTGCCTTGATTCCCATCTTTTAGGAGTTTACGTGCTACTAAAAGAGAGGAAATATAAAGAAATAAGTATATTTTTAAAAGAATGTTCTATGGGATTAAGAAAAGGAAGAAACATAAAAAAGGCCTGAATGAATCAGAGCAGGCTTCTTTGAGGAAGTGACCAATTTAAGCTGCACTCTAAAGGATTTCCGGGATTTCAAGACAAAAATTGAGAAAGTGCAATTTAAGTTTAGAGAATCAAGGCTATTTTTGTTTTTTGTTTGCTTTTATTAGAGAGCAGACTCCTTTCCTTCCCCCCCCCCAAAAAAAATCCTATCTGTATCCTTTATAGAGACATGACAATTGGGTTTTTATCAATTAGAAGCATGTTCTGGCAGATCATACAAAAATGGAAAGGTTTCAAATATGAATGCTTTTTTAAAAGAAGAGATGAACATGAGGTGAAAGGAATAATATCAGAAATTTTAGCTGACTATATCTTTTGTAGGTACAAAAATGTTGGGTCATTTCAGAACCACTTCTGTTTATGAATTGCTGCATTCATTTATTGATTAGAACAAAGGTCAAAATCTATACCAAATTAGAAAAAAATGAAAATAAGATGTTTCATGTCATTAAAGCAGCTCAAATATGAGCTGTTTAAACAGACTATGAATGCTGATAGATAAATATAAACAAAAATAAAAGTATTGAATTTTCTTGAAAACTTTTTACTAACATAAAAATAGTTGGAAGGTGACAGAGTACCAAAAACACCTTGGTGACTAAATATTTTATCTTTTTTTGACAAATGGAAAGTCAGGACACTCTAAACACAAATTTAGAATATGATTTTATGCCATAGACATTATGGTAGTATTATTTCACAAATTTATTTTTTTAAAAAGCAGTGGAGGACTTTTTGGAGAAATCCATAATCTGAGTGAAATCGTGCTAAGAATATTTGTAGCTGAAATTGTGAAAAGGGACAACAAATAGATGTGAACTAGAATAGAGCTGCCAACCATCTTGCAGTAATTCATTCTTACCTACAATTGATACAATAAATCTGAAGTGACCATAACCATACATTAGTATCTGATTACTATATGTGGTAGCAATAATTCCTAAAAATATGAAGCTGGGAAAAAAAGGTGAACCTGATACAAAGAAAGATAATACTCGAGTATTAGAATGTCACAGAGAATAAAGTTCTAAGTGGAAAAGACCACCAAAAACCCTCAAAAGTATCTCCAAGAAGACATCAGCAACTCTGACCCAAATGCCTACATTTTGTCCATATAAAATCAGGAAAAATTTCAATGTACATATTCAGGGCACCCTTAATGAAATATGAGAAAGAGATGGCTAGATTTTTCTCAGACAATTTTCTGTCAGACTATATCTGAAAAACTGAATAGGAGATGCAAAGGATATAAGATTTTTGTGCCAGCCTGTTGATTGCAGAAAAGAATTGGGCATAGAACAAAATTCAGAGTTTTTCTTGGACAATTGGATAGCAATATTCAAAGCATAGAAGGTTACTAACAATGTTTTCTGGTACCAGTCTAGGCTAAAGTGGAGGAAAGGAAGGGAGACTATCCACATTTCAAGGTCTTCATTCTATCAGGGATCATCACTCGCTTGGGGAGGTGAGGAGAGTTAGAAAGATCCTGCATTTGGGAGCTGGAGCAGTATGCACAGAGTTAAGGGAGGACTACTTAAGAATGGTGGATGACAAGTGATCTAGCTTAGCTGCAATACAGAGTAAATGATGAGTAGTATGAGATAATGTTTGAAAAAATCCCCTAATGCAAAACTCCCCTTAAGGAAACTTGCCTGAAATAATAAAGCCTTTCCATTCTCATAATACTCCTATTTCCTCTGTCAAAATACAAAAAGAGCTACACTATCCTCACAGGCTACCAAACACATGTCATGTTGTCCCAGGTGTGGTCTAACTCTAGTGATGGAATTATTCAATTTGGGGCGCAAAAGTTACAGGGAACTTAATAAGTCAGCTTTCAACTCAATTTTGCCTCCTACTTGTCCCACACTACCCACTTCTCCTAGTGACTTCTTTCTGAGATTATTTCCAAATTACCCTACAGATATTTTAATTGTACATAATTGTTTACATGTTATCCCCCTCATTGGACTTTGAGCTCCTTGAGAAAAGGAAGAGATTTTGACTTATTGCTTAGCATATGCCTGGCACACAGTAGGTGCTTAATACATGTATGTTGATTTGATAGAAGAATGAGGAATTAATTTTAATTTATTGCTAATTTGAAGAAACTAAATTTAGCACCAAAATTATACAAGCTGGCACTTTTTTTAAACGTGAAATATTTTAAGGATACAAAGCAAATATAGGACAGCTGTTTTCTATTTTCAATAATGAGAGAACAAGAGGAAACAGACCTACACTACAACATGAGGAATGTAGGTTAGATGTAAGAAAGAATTCCCTGGCTGTGAACATTGTTGAGCTCTGGGATGTGCTGCCATGTGGAGTTTTGAATCTTCTATAATGTTTTTTTAGAAAATGGGCTCCATATCTTTTAGAAGGAGTAAGAGGATAAATGTCCCTTGTAGCTCTGTATGAAAAATAAAGTCAAAACTTTGATGTTAAACACATGAGAGGAAAGATAATCTGTAAAAAGAAAATTTAATGGAGGGATTATCTTTAAAGAATCATGCTAATTTTCCTTTTTCTCTTTATTTGAATTCAATTCAAAGGCCAGAATCAGAGACATCACTTCCACATCCTGACCCGTCAACTTTAATTGCTTATTAATGGTATCATAATAATAAGTTCTTGACAATTCAGAACAAAAGTATAAATTTAAGCAGTTTTATCATGAATATTGAGGGAGTGGAGGGAGTTCTCAGAATCTGTGACCCTATGATCATAGGTTATAGAACTTAAAGCTGAAAGGCTCTTCAGAGGATTAGTTCCAACTCCCATATTGTGAGCCTCTCTGACTTGGTAAGATTACTGTTTGCTGTTCTGGCATAGCCTTTAAGAATGACAGTAATAGCTACCATTTATATAGGCTTAAAAGTTTGCAAAATAATTTATATGTTATCTCATGTGATCCTCAAAACAACCTTGAGAGGATTGCTTTTATTATTACCACCACTTAACAGATGAGAGAAACAAGGCAGACTGGGGATTAAATGACATTCCCAAGATCACACAGCTAGAAAATAGAGAGTGTTGGATTTGAGCTCAGGTTTCCAGATTCTATGCCCAATATTCTATCTACTGCAGGAACATGAAAAGTAGAGGGAGATATCACAGTGGCTTTATTTATTTTACAGATGGATAAATTTTTCAAAAATTGTTTTCTGATATTTTCTGGTAATTGTTCTCTCCCCCCTTCAGATCCCTCCCCCTTTCCCAAGCCAACAATAATATGCTATAGGTTGCATATGTGTTATCATACAATACACATTTCCCTGCTCATCATATTGTGAAAGAAGACACATATTGCTTAGAGTAGAGGAAAGTTAATGGAGGAAATAAAATGAATGGCATATTTCAATCTGCATTCAGACTCTGTCAGTTCCTTCTAGGGTGGTTGACAACCTTTTTCATCATGAGTTTCTTGAGGCTTTCCTGGATCCTTGCTGACTTTAATAATAATAATTATACTAATAATAGTTAAATCATTCTCAATGGATCATCATATGTTATTGTTGTTACTGTGTATAACATTCTCCTGGTTCTGCTCACTTCATTTTGTATCATTTCATATAAATCTTTCTAGGATTTGGAGAGCACAGTATCTTTATGAAAAATGTTACATACTTTAATAGAAATGTAATATTGAACAGCAATACAAATGACTTCACAGTAATTGTTTACATTTCAATTAATTGCAATATATATTATTTCATAATACTTTCTCAGTTCTTCCCTCTAAATCAGCATCACAGTTTTTTGGCTCTTCATTCTCTTTTACTTCCTATGATCCTTTATTTTTATAGCTCTTTTTTATTTTTGAAGTGGTTTCATTGTTTCAGAAAATATGGTTCCAGTTTCTTTGTATTCTTCATATTTATCTTAATTGCATTCATTTTCCATTAAATTAATGATATTCATTTTATTTAATCATTGTGCTATTAACATAAAAACCTCTTTTAAAAAAATTGATGCATTTTCAGGGTTGTGTTTGAGATCTCTATTTCTTTAGATTATGGTAAGCTTAGAAACCACTTTCTATATATTTATTTTCATATAATTTTCTTATGGGAAGTTAGGTAGTGTCTAGAGTTCCAGACAAAGGTGTTATGGGAATTTTGTTTAATTTCCTTTCAATTATTTATTAATATATATTAAATGTAAAAATAATTAATAATTCATCCTAGAAATCTTGATTAATATTAACCTCACCTGACTTACAGGATGAGAAAATTGACTTAGAGACTTAAGCATTCCTTAAATAAGGAGCTAGAAAAAGAATCTCAACTCTTCCTGACTGTCACTTCATATCATATAAATCTTCCTCCTCTATTAGACTATTTATAGACCCTCTAAATGTTGTGTAATCTGAAAGCTGACTAAGTTTATCTATATTAGAGTTTGTTTGATAAAGTTTTGGGGCTTTTTTCTCATAGGGAATATATGTGATCATGATTGTTTAACTAAATTTGTTCACCTTTTAAAACACAGAAGGAAGCATCTATCTTCCATTTAACTTCTATGATCTAGGTACAAGATTTCAGTATACAAATGATCTAATTCTCTATCATTATGACATAATTTTGCCTACAAAAATTCTCATCAGAATCTTTATGATTGTTTCATTTTTTCTTTCAGACCTGGACTTTTGCTTGAGCATAATAATATAACCTAAATTTTTACCTCCATATCTTGTGTAGTGTGGTAAATCCATATTTGGCAGCAAAAAAGTAACTTCTTTTCACATAACAGAGCCACAAAGATCAGAGTTCAAATCCTAGTCCAGACAGCTGTGTAACACTGGGTTATTCACTTAGCCTCTGCCTGCCTCAGTTTCCTTATCTACAAAATGAGAAAAATAAGAGTACTTATCTCTCAGATTTAATTTGATGACCAAATAAGAAATATATATGTGTGTGTGTGTATAGATATATTTATATAACTTTAAAAACCTTAGTGTATATATTATGGGGGAAAAGATTAATGAACCTCCTTACACGTTGACAAAATCATAGATTTTGAGCTGAAAGGAATTAGAGATCCAGTGTAGTCCAGTGGTTTTCAAATTTGTTTTATCTCAGTTCCTTGTATGGCCTTAAAAATGATTGAGGAACCCAAAGAGTTCTGGCTTATGTTATCTATATTGATATTTAACATATTAGAAATGAAAACTGATAAGTTTTCAGCATATTTATTTATTCATTTAAAAGTAACAATGAACCTATTAAAGATTAACATAAATAACATTTTGTAGAGGGAAAATCTTATATTTTCCAAAACAAAAAAATCCATGAGAAGAGTGGTATTGTTTTACATATTTTTGCAAATCTCCTTAACATCTGACTTAATGGAAGGCAGCTGGGTTCTCATATTTATTTATGCATTCAATCTGGTATGATGTTATTTTGGTTGAAGTAAATGAAGGAAATCTAGCCTCATACAGATATGCAGTTGGAAATAGGCAAATAATGCATTACTATTATTATGAAAATGATTTTGACCTCATGATCCTCCCCCCCCCGAAAGTTTCTTGAGGAGCCCCAGTGGTCGAAGTACCATGCATTGGTAACCACTGATCTAGACCATTGAAAGATTTTGTAGCTCAGATAGTTAGGTTGTTGGTGTTCAATCATTTCAGTTGCTTCTGGCTCTTCCTGACCCCATTTGAGGTTTTCGTGGCAAAGACAATGGAATGGTTTGCTATATCCTTCTCCAGATCATTTTACAAATGAAGAAACTGGGCCCAACAGTGTTAAGTAATTTGCCCATAGTCACACACTTAGAAAGTATCTCAGGTCAGATTTGATCTTTCTAACTAGAGAAACTTGCTCACTGTCCCCTGCACCATCTAGCTGCCCACCACCTGGCTGCCCCCTTCCAGCTTTACCATTCTAAAATTCTAGTGACAAAGCCTAGAAAAGAAGTCAAATATCCTAACTTTTTCTCCAGAAGCCTTTCCTTTGCACCACCTAGGAACGTAAGAATGATTTCTTCTGAAATGATATATCTGTACCTGGTCAGCTATCTGATAATGACTTAAGAATCTGAAGAACCAATGAGAAAACAAATACAGATGAAAGCTTTTGAGGAATCTTACACAGGATATTCAGTTGGATAAACCTTTGCAGAATTAGAGAACTTTCTTTAGTTCTGTATTTGACCCTAGAGAGTGCTCTCAACTGTCTCCACAAATTTCAAATTCCATAAATTTAAGATGCCCAGTCTTTTTGGCTTGGTGGCAGGATTTAATCTCCCTATTCCTCTGTTTCTTTATATGTAAAATGTATAAAAGACACTCACATTTTCCATTTTAACAAGATATTGAAAGAAGCAGATGAAACAAAAAATAGTGAAATTACTTTAAGAATTATTTAATCAAAAAGTACAAGAACTTATGAAAGTATGCTTTTAAAGAAGGGCATAATGCAAGGTGCGGTAGGTTCATTCAATAACCATGGATTCATGCATTCTAATCTCACAATGGCAAGACCTATTTAACTTTAAAGCACTAGTGGTAGCATTTTTTTTAAAGCTGACATAGAAATGAGAATGATGGCTATTGATTTTAACAGTGTTGGCATCAACTATAGGACTTGCTATTGTTCATATGGAATTGATTTCTCTTCATGTGGTTACCATATGGTGAGAAAATTCCATTACATTTCAAAATTCATTAATTTACTGTTTTGAATTAAATGATGCATTCATTCAAAATACATTATATGAAAATGTAGTTCTCTTGGCTAATTTGAGTTTAATCAAAAAGAAATTTAACTCCACATAAACCAATCACTGATGCCTTTAACATCCTTTGATTTAAAAAAAAAGCTGAAGAAAATATAACTCTTGGAATTTTAGAGATCAAAGATATTTTTTGAGTTCATCTCACCTGATCTTCTATCTGCATAATTTGTTTTTCAGCTCTTTCAACAGAAAGCTATACAGCCTTTATTGTTGCTTTTTTCATGTTCAAAACTGAGGTTGTTTTTATTATTTTTATGTGTATACATAACATAATAGAATATGCAACATAACAACATAATACATATGATTTATTATCAATAGGTAATAAATATCATTATCCACGAGAAATAAATTCTCACATTTGGTATGTCCAAAAGTCTATATCTCATCTTTATATTCCCCATCCCTCCTCCCCAAAAAGGCAGGTAATATGACATAGATTGTACATTTGTTGTCATACGATACACATTTACCTGTTTGTCATGTTGTGAAACAAGGCAGCTAATGTTTACACTAGAGAAAAATTCATGGAAGAAATAAAGTGAAGAAAGGTATGTTTCAGTCTACTTTGGGACTCCATCTCATAAGTGCATTTCTTATCCTGCATATTGTCTCTCTGTCATGAAGTAGGCAGTGCTATTCTTTGTATATACTTTGAAAACATGGTTGAGTATTTTGTTGATTATCCTTTTTTTAGGTATTCCAAAATTCCCTATTTTTTCTAATGTTGATGTCTTGATATGTTTTGATTCTGTTCACTCACTCTGCATCATTTCATAAAAATCTTCCCATGTCCCATTGAAACCATCTTTCTCCTTGGTTCTTGCAGCACAGTCATATTCCATTATGCTCATATATCACAATTTGTTTAACCATTTCTCCATTTTAATACCTCGAGTGTCAAGAAGCCTACAGCCTAATGAGGCAGATAATTCTATTATTGACTAATTCTAGTTATTAGGAAGTTATTTTTTATGTTGAACTGAAATATGTCTCCTACAAATCTCCTCCGTCTTCTATGTAGCCTGCCTTCAAGGGAAATGTACTGTAATAGAAGACCACTGAGTTTAAAATCAAAAGATTCAGAAGACATTTTTAATTTTTTTTATCTTTACTCAGCTATTTACCAGCCATGAAATTTTAGGTACGTAAGCTATCAACTAATTCTCAACAATCTTCTGAACCATTTAGAACTACATATTTATTCACATCTGATTTTATTTTGTCCATTGTTCCAGAAGATCAAGATATGTTTGATGCTAACTCTTTCATTTACTATATAAACGATCCTGCCAAGGTCTATATCACTGATAAAAAACATTCAACAGAGGGGCAGCTAGATGACTCAGTGAATAGAGAGCCAGATCGAGAGTCAGGAGGTCCTAGGTTCACTAGACACTTCTGAGCTCTATGGTCCTGGGTAAGTCACTTAACCCCAAGCCTAGCCTTTGAACCAGTATTTAGCATCAATTCTAAGACAGAACAGAAGACTTATTTTAAAAGTCAAACAACAACAACAACAACAACAATGAACAGGATAAAGCCAAAGACAAAAACCAAGTGACAGTCCTCTAGATGCCTCCTTACAGATAAAAGGAGTAAATATGAATTTAATGCAGGAGTAAATCAAAATCAATTGGTAGAGCTTTAGAAAAATACTATACTTTCTATTTTAGCAATAACTTTAAGGCAGAGGGATAGATATGGGCAAATGAGGTTAACCAACTTGCCCAGGATCACACAGGGAGATATGACTGAAGTCAAATTTGAACCCAGGTCATTCTGACTCCAGACCTGGCTCTCTATTCACTGTGCAACCTATCTGTCCCTACTGTTAGATATTAAAGACAACTCTCATGGATCTCCCAAGTGGCTATTGCCACCACATCCTATTATTTTCCACCATTCTTCACAATTTCTAGAGAATCATAAGGTGGAAAGAAAGGCAAGCTGAGCAAGTGGTGAAATTCAAACAAAGGCTGGTAGACTATTTGCAAGAGAGATTGCAGAGAGGACTCGCATCACTTACGAGCTTGATTATTTGCCAAGTCTCTTCCAACTCTGAGATTTTCTGGTTTCTTCCCCTGCCATCTATATAGTTGTGGTGACTTATCTGGGGTGCTGAGAAGTTAAGCAGCATTACCTTGGCTCCAGCAGGCACAGGACTTGGAAAATAAGGACTTGGGCTTTGGTCTTCCTCACCCCAAGTCTGGTTCTTATTATCCACTATCCTATACACTGTCTCTTGTTACAAATATCATTAAAAGGTAATAATTAAATTATTGTTCATCACAACACAAATGACGGTAAAGTACTACACTGAATCTCCTTTGGGGAATGAAGCTGACTGTGGGTGAGGAGTTCTTAAGCTAGGATCCATGTGATTTAGAGGGGAGAAGGATATAAGTGGGCTTTCTTTTTCTACTTATTTTGTTTTATGAACTTAAAAAAAAAACTCATTTTAAGAGACATCCAGGTAGCACGGGGGATAGAATAGAAGGTCTGGAGTCAATAAGACTGGGGTTCAAATCTGCCCTGAGATATTTCCTAGTTGTGTGACTATGGGCATGTCATTTAACTTCAATTGCCCAGTCCTTACCACTCTTCTGTCTTACAACTGATACTAAGACAGAAAGAAGGTGAGGGTTTAAAAAAAAACTTACTCTGAAAAGGGTCCATAGGTTTCACCAGATCAACATAGTGGTCCAGGACAATTACAGAAGTGAAGAGCCACCATTCTCATAGTTTAATTTGATAGAACACAAATTGGTCTACCAAGCTGGAAATGTTTAAATGTTTAAAGAATGTGTATCAGTGATGAACTGTTTGTTGATCATCTAAAGATCAGACATTAATATTTGGAGATGCTCCTCACCAGACTGACAACAGGATAACCCATTTTTCTAGGCACAGAAACTTGCTTCGGGGATTATAAATATCAGCTAGCAAAGTGCTCATGTATAAATCACAGATCTTGACACTAATGAAGTGGCAATCCTCATGACAGCTTCCAAGGAGTTAAAAGGTTCACAAAGGGGTTTCTGGGAGGAAGGCAGTGCAAGCACTAATATCCCTATCTTACAAGATAGGCCACTGGAGCTCAATGATAACAGCCAGAGCCCAACTCTTATTAATGACGGCTGTCTCCATTTTGCCACTCTTCAGTGATGTTCCACTCTTCCTGTCCCCATTTGGGGATTTTTAAAGCAAAAACAGGGAAGTCTCTCCAGCTCATTGGAAAGTGAGGCAAACCAGGTTAAATGATTTGTCCAGGGTCGCATAGCTAGCAAGTTTTGAGGCTGGATTTGAACTCATCTTTTTTTCTGATTCCAGGCTCACTACTCTATCCACTGCACAACTTAGTGACCGCTCTGCTTCTGAAGCCAGTGTTATTGTAACATCACAATGCTGACTCTCAACATAGCTTTATAGGTTCCCTGTTTTTGTTTTTTTTTTAATCATTCTTCACCAGCCTCATTTCCTTTGTTTTTAGTGATATCTCAAGTATTGGTAAGGAAAAGAAGAAGCTAATTAGAACCCAGGAATCAAGGGAGAAATTATTGAAATAAAAGCTCAAATCAATAAATAGATAACTTGATTACATACATGTTTTTACAGAGACAACAGGTTAAATGAAGTGTTTTCTCCTTCTGAAATGCCCTTCTTTGACAATCTCAAACTAGGACTTCTTCCAATCTCTCTCCATGCCTTCCCAGATGTACCCCACTTCATATTCCCTATTTTAAATTTCCTCAGCACTTATGTATGCAGACATATCCTAGATAATGTTGCCCTAACCAACATTGTTTCAGTATAACATCATTAGTACATCTCAACCACACCTCCCCAAAAATAACATCATAAAACAGTGCTTGCTGATTTCCCAAGACACAAGTCAGATGGTTAATGAGTCCGAGCTAGTTCTTGAGCCTCATTGACACTATCTCTGGTGACTGTCGAACTACCGTATGCTTATTTTATGTGTATAAATATGATTCTTAGGAAACTCCCTGCCCCTGCTGTTACTGTTTTACCTAGGCATGTTTTCCATCATTCTTTCTTTTAAAACTCTTACCTTCTGGTTTAGAATCAATACCAAGCATCAGTTCCAAGGGAGAAGAGCAATAAGGGCTAGACAATGGGAGTAGAGTGACTTGCCCAGGGTCTCACAGATAGGAAATGTCTGAGATCATATTTGATCCCAGGACCTCCTGTCTTCAGGCTTGGCTCTCAATCTACTGAATCACCTACCTGCCCCCATACATCTTTTTAAAGAACTAATTATTAGGTTGCCAACAGGCTAAGCCAAATAATCATGTATTTGCTCATATATAATTTGTAATTGGTAGTTAAAATTTTTAAGGGACATATCTAAGTTACCTAACTTGATTATTTGGTCCTCAGGGGCAGGAACCTGATCATCTTATTTCTTTCATATCTTTTATTTGCTCTTCTTGAAGTAAATGCTTATTAATTGAGGCAGACTTGGAGGCAGAGAGATTGAGGTTCAAACCTTGTCTCATATTCTCACTACATGGCCCTTGGCTATACTATATTGTTTGGCCCAGTGGTTTTTGGATTCCTTTGAAATTTAGGGCAAAGTAGAAACAAAATTAGCATGCAGCAGTTTGTTTCAAATTCATTAACCTGGAGGAATTCCATAGGACTGGAACAGACTTCACAGGGCAACTACTTAATCAGCCAAATTTTGAATAAAAACTGACTTTTGATCTACTGCTGAATGAGTTGTAAGTATTTATAGAAAGTCTCCTTTACAGATCTGCAACTATACTTCTCAAGCTTCATTCTTAGATATCCACTTCACTTTGCCTTAATTTGCCAACCTATAAAATAAAGGAATTTTGTTTGATGACAGCTAAGGTCCCTTCTGGCTCTAAATCTAGGCTCCTATGATTCTGGATTTATTTCATCTACCTAATTGTTGTGAAACGAATGAACAAATTTGTTTGAAACTCAAGGCAATTTGGAACTATGCAAAAAAGGCTTTAAAAGACTGCCTGCCCTTTGACCCAGCCATACCACTGTTGGGTTTACACACCAAAGAGATAATAAGGGGAAAAACTTGTACAAAAATATTTATAGCCACATTCTTTGTGGTGACAAAAAAAAAATGGAAAAGGAGGGTGTGTCCATTATTTGGGGAATGGCTGAACACATTGTGGTATCTGCTGGTGATGGAATACTATTGTGCTAAAAGGAATGATAAACTGGAGGAATTCCATATAAATTGGAACAACCTCCAGGAAGTGATACAGAGTGAGAGGAGCAGAACCAGGAGAACATTGTAAACAGAGGCTGATACACTGTGGCACAATAGAATATAATAGACTTCTCTACTAGCAGCAATGCAATAACACAGGACAATTCTGAGGGACTTATGAGAAAGAACCCTATCTGCATCCAGAGGAAGAACTGTGGCAGTAGAAACACAGAAGAAAAACAACTACTTGATCATAGGATTCAATGGAGACATGATTGGGGTTTTTATGTTAAAAGATCACTACTATAAATAAGAATAACACGGAAATAATTTTTGAACAATGAAATATGTATAACCCAGTGGAAATGCTTGTCAGTTCTGAGAGAGAAGAGAAAAGAGCAGGGGGGGGGGGGGGGATTGGATCGTGAATCATGTAACTATGGAAAAATATTCTAAATTTTAAAAAAAGAGACTAAGGGCAAAGTAGAAACTTAAGCAACATGCAGTTCTCCATTCCAAATTTATTAATGTGAAGGAATCTGAAGCAGGAAGGAATTTTGTGGGCCACCTAATCCAACTCCATATTTTGTCAATGAGGAAGATGATACATAAAGAATTTAAGTGACTTGCTTAAGAACACACAAACTATATCTCAGAAGCAGAACCTTTTGACTCCAGAGGTAGAGCTCTTAATTTCTAACAAATACTTGTTACGTGCCTATGTACTATGTGCTATGCCCTGTACTAAACATATCCAAATTTTATTTTCTCACCTTATTCTCCTAAAACCCTTGGAGATAGGGACTATTATTGTCCCCATTTTACAATTGGGGAAATTGAGGCAGGGAGAGGTTAAGTTACTTGCCTAGGGTCAGCCATACAGTAACTATCTGAGGCTGGATTTGAACTGAAGTGTCTGTGATTCTAGCCACTTGAATGATTAGCTATCTCTACAGTTCGCTTTCCACTTCCTACTAAGCAGGAAGGAAAGTTTAAAAAACAACCTTTTTTTCTTTCATTTATCAGTTCTATTTGATAGAGATAACCATGTTTCCTCTATTAGGTTACTAAACCACAGCAACAATAGTTCTATAGACATATTATAAATATGCCTATAGAAAATTCTCTAGAAATCATAAATAAAAGGGAGCTTTATTAGCATGGCCAATAAATCTCAAAAACACATTTTTATACCAAAAAAGATTTTTTTACTTATGGTTTCTAGAGAATTCTCTTGGCAAAATCATCATTTTGTTACTTAATGATAACTACAAGAATTTACTATTTTATATACATAGAATGTAATAAGCATTCTACTAAGTGTCAGCTATGTGTGGGGCACTGTGCTAAATGCTTTAAAAACATCAGCTCATTTGATCCTCACAACAACCCAGAAGTAAGTACTATTATTGTTCCCATTTTACTGATGAGCAGAGGCAGGCAGTAGATAAGTGACTTGTCCAAGGTCTCACAGTAAGTAAGGGTCTAAGGGATATTTTAACTAATTTCTTCCTCACTCTGTGCTTAGTTTTATATTCACTGGGTCTCCTAGCTACCTCCAACATATATTTATGCATGTCCCATCAAACACACTACTGATATACATAAAAAGAGAAACACATTTTTTCAGAGAAGTAAGTGTATATGTATGCATATATATATATATATATATATATATATATATATATATATATATAGAGAGAGAGAGAGAGAGAGAGAGAGAGGGAGGGAGAGGGAGGAAGAGAGAGAGAGAGGGAGAGGAACAGAGAGAGAGAGAGAGAGAGAGGGAGAGGGAGAGGGAGAGGGAGAGGGAGAGAGAGGGAGAGGGAGAGAGGGAGACATAAAAAGGTGTATTTTGTATGTATCTGTGTGTATTTTTAGTGAGCTAATATATACATCTTGGACCAATAGAAAAGTCAGAGATTTATGTATTAATCACCATTTCTTGCTGGGAGCTGTCAGGCCATGATGTCTTTACACAGTCACACATAGAAGCCAGGAGGTCATAAAGTGGCTCCTTGGCAGGATGGAATCATCCACTCAACCCCCTCTGTGTGACTTCTCTCATCAGCATCCTTTACTAATGGAATTGATATGATTATTGCCCTCTCTGTAGTCTCAGAAAAAGTAATATGAGAGCAAAATGTTTGCACACTATTTCCCCAAAAGACTATAATGGGTTAACTTTTGGTTAGCTATATAATTCCTAACAAAATCTGTGCCCTCAAAAGCCATACCCAGAAATCTACTCCCATGCACAGAAACAAATTCTCCTGAGCCAGTACATAAATCATTCATAAGGAGAGGCCTGTACAATATGCCTTAGTACATCATGCCTCAGTGACTTGATTTACCGACCAAAACCCTTCTTGGAAAATTCCCCAACAAACCCTGAAAAATGATGTCTAATATTAATTCTGAATTGTATTTTTAGTACTCCTTTGATCTCTCCACTTGACTACTATGATTGTGTACTCCTTTGATCTCTCCACTTGACTACTATGATTGTTAATTGTCTCTAGAATTTCTTATTGATTATATATTTTTATTAAAGGTAATAAGTGATTTTCCTTGATTGTCCATAAGCTCAAGCTCCTCACAGGTTAATGAGAAAATTAAGCCACCTGTGACAAAATCATTTATCTTTTGCAAAACCTTTGTATATCCTGTAAGAATCAATACTTATTGGAGGCATCTGAGTAGCTCAGTGGATTTAGAGCCAGGTCTAGAGATGGAAGAACCTAGGTTAAAATCTGGTCTCAGATACTTCCCAGCTGTGTGACCCTGGGCAAGTCACTTGACCCCCATTGCCTAGCCCTTACCACTCTTCTGCCTTGGAGCAATACACAGTATTGACGATGGAAGGTAAGAGTTTAAAAAAAAAAAGAATCAATAGTTACAATGAAGTGTGTAGAATGATTACAGAATGTTAATCAAACGATTTGTCAAAAGTTAATATGTCACTAACCCAATTATCTGCATTTGAACATGCATGTTGAATAATGTAGCTATGTGCCAAGAAAATGGGTATAAAAATAAAAACCAAACCTGGGCCATGTTAAGCAGCCATTCCATGCATATCCTGACCCCAGACTCACACACACACATACACACAGCTGTCTTCCATCATTCATTTCCGCCTGCACTGCTCCTGAGGAGGACCCCTGGAGCCTTGAGCAGGGCTAGACCCATGCTCTCAGCAATTTCTGGAAGGAATTCACTTGGCAAAAGGTTTTTGACATAAGAAAATGATGCCAGAAATTAATATTCATTTTAGTTTAATTTTTATATCTAGGGTTACCAAGTTTCTTTATATTCTGTTCACAAATGGTTATAATGTAAAGAAGCTATTATAGAGGGAAATAAGTGTGTAAAAACTAATTTCTTTACTTCCTGGGGAAAGAAGGGGACCCTTAAAACTTCCTATCAATGTTAATCTAGCACATTTTCCTTAACAATTCTGTATTATACAGTTCAGAGATTTTGTTGTTGTAGGTTTGGTTCACTTTTCCTCTACCAAATTACAGTCATTAAAGAAAAGTTGTGTGGGCTAAAAATGAGAACAGACATTCAAATCATCAGTCAGTGAGTGAAACAGGTTATGGCAGTACACCTTCAGGAAAGTACCTTGTAGAGTAAAAGATTTTGGCAATAACAATTATCTGTCATGTAGATTGAACCTTAGATGGAGAATTTCTTCCTTTGCTTTTTTTTTTGATATTCACTTGCCTTACCAATGACATAAAAATTGCCCATAAAAAGAAATTGAACCTTGTTTGGAACACTAGAGAGCCTCTTACCTTGACAAAATTGAGCTCTGAATGGGAGTAAAATAGCCTCCAAGTTTGAACACTATAGAGCCTCTCATCCTAACAAGATTGTGCTCTCAGTGGGAGTAAAATAACACTCAACAAGAAATTATCTTTGCAGTCTTATTCATTTATAATGTAGGAATGCAGTATCTGTTTTGCTAAGAATTTTTAAAATTTATTTCTTGATGAGAAAAAACAGGCATTTTAATAAGATTCATACATATGGAGAACATCAAACAATCTACTCCCTCAGCTCTTCACCATATTCATTCCCAAACCAGTTTATCCATCTTCTAGCCTATTCCACTGTGCCCTCAACCCCAACTCTTGTCTCTTTTCTATCTACTCAGACTTATCAGTCAATACTCTTTCTACCTCCTTCCTTTAACAAAAATTTGGCTGTCCTCTGAAGACACCATATCCGAAGGTCATTCATCCATCTATTCTCCTCAGTTTTTAAGTCTGACTTCTCAGTCTTTACCATTATTTCGATGCTATTCTTCAGATTTGGGGCTATCTGTATCCTGCCATTTGCTAGTACCCTCCCAACAGAAATTCCATTGGATCTATTTAGTATATAATTTGGTAATTTACCTTTCGGTTTCTGTATTATTTTTCTCCAGTAGGATGTAATATATTTAAGATAAGGGCAAATGCCTTATGAAATCAATTTGCTATTTTAATCTTAACCCCAATTTTCTAACCTTAACTCTCCCCATCTTTGCTGCTGACATGTGCTAACCTCCAAATGCTTCTTCCAACATTCTCAATGCATCCAACATTAGCTCAAGGTCTTCCTTTCCATTCCAATCCTTTTAACCATTCTTGTCAGTTTCCCTCTTCTCTTTTAACAATCAATCACATACTTCTTCAATCTTTTCAATTCCAAGGACCTCTTTCCTTCATCCATCCTTCCTCCACACAAAGCAACATGGTCCCACGTTAGACTTTCCAACTTTGTGAAATTACAAATCTTTGAAATCATATTCTTCAACCACATACTCTTTGTTTTTTACTTCTTCCATTCCCACACTAAATGTATTTTTAAACCCTTGCTTTCTGACATGGAATCAATACCAAGTACTGGTTCTAAGGCAGAAGATTGGTAAGGGCTAGGCCACTGGGATTAAGTGACTTATCCAGGATCACACAGATAGAAAGTGTCCAAGGCTAGATTTGAACCTAGGTTCTTCCATCTCTAGACCTGGCTCTAAATCCACTGAGCTACCTATCTTCCCCCACCAAATATATTCTTCACCTTCATTATGAACTTTATTCCCTTGACCCATTCCTAGTCTCTAAGTATATCTTTCTGATTCTAAATTCATTAATCTCTATACTTAGGTGCATAATTGCATAAGGCAATCATCATGCTTGAAATGTACTCTCTCATTATCTCCACCTCATGGAATCTCTAACTTTCTTCAAGCCTTGGCCAATCTGAATCCTGCCTTTTGTTAGTATCCTTCCAAGAGGAATACCTTTGTATCTACTTAGCATATATATTGCTAATTTAATTTTCTGTGTACTCATTTAATTTTAATCCAGCAGAAAGTAATCTCTTAAAAGTAAGAGCTTATTTCTATTTTTTTCCTTTTTATCCTTAGTATTTTCCTTAGTACTTGACATATTCTAGGTTTTAAATAAATGCTTATTGACTGTTTACATTGGTGATGTCAAACCTTTTAGAGACCAAGTATCCAAATGGCAATCTTCATGCTGCATATGAGCCACACAGCCCCTCCCCCCCACCTTACCCCAGACAGGAGAGGGAGGATGTGTTCCCATTGGGCTACTGGGTAGAGGGGCTGGTAATGTGAGAAATATTCTCAGGCACACATGGAGAAGGGAAAGGGGCATCCCCCTACTGCACACTCCAGCACATGTGCCATTGGTTCTCCAACATGGGTTTACATAAATGATTTGCCATTTCATTTTTTACTAAAATCAATAATCTAGATAATTCTAACATACTAGAATTCTTTGACTTGGACCTTCTGCCATTCCCAGCCAGGGAATCTTCAGCCTTGGGTGATTTCCATTATTTAACCTCTCCATTGCTGAATATTAATAGATAAGAATCACAAAACTGAACCATTTTCACAAATTACAAATTCAATGTGCACTAGCTCACCTCAGACCTTGCAGTTGGTAGATAATTCTCTTACTCTACTCTCATTTCCCACAATGATCGTTTCAAACCTTTTAATCTCTTCTTTCATTTTCAAATGCAACCAGATCCTACATTTATAGCAGATGCCTCAGTTCTTACCTCACTGGTAATGCTGAGATTACCCAATGTAAACTCCCTAGCCTAATTCTTTCAAGTTTTGTCAAGTTTTCTCAGAACACTCACTCATTCTCTTGGTCTTTTCTTTGTCACAGAAGTACTCCTATTTCACACTTAAAGGAATCCCTCCCCCTCAGACCTTGGCACTTGGTCCCATTCCTTCCAGCATTTCTGAGACCTTTGGTATAGTAAGGGTTTTATCTATCCTTTTTCAGTTGTTTCAGTCATGTCTGACTATTTCTGACCCCATGTGGACTTTTACTGGCAAAGATCCTGAGTAGTTTGCCATTTTCTTCTCTAACTCATCAAAATTACTCATTTTTTAAACATTAGCATTCTATCTTATAATTGATATTAAGACTTAGTTCTAAGGCAAAAGGGAGGTAAAGGCTAACTATTTGGGGTTATGTGACTTGTCCAGGATACAGCTAGGAAATGTTTGAAGGCAAATTTGAACTCATCTCCCCAACTCCAGGCTTGACTCCCTATCTACTAAGCAATCTAACTGTCCCCATCTACTAGATCTTTAATCTCTTCCTGACTAGTTGCTCTTTATTCACATTTACCAACAAACTTGGTCAGGTCTACCTGGTCCTAGAAAAGATTTTCTATCAATCCAGCTATGATACCAGTTCATTCATTTCTATTGCTAAACTTCTTGGGAAAAAAATTGTCTACTCTCCATTAATCAATCAATAAGCATTTACCAAGTAATTATCATGGGTCAGACAAAATGCCAGATGCTGGCTATGTATGCACAGATGAAAATGAACTAGCCATAGACTTCAAGGAGTTATAGTCTATCAATGACTTATTTCCTGTACCACCTTGCAATAGGACTTCTGTTCCCATCATTCTACTTTACCTGCTCTCACTATCTCAGTATCAATCAATGACCAATGATGATTTAATAATCACTAAAAGTAAGGGCATATTCCAGTCCTCATCCTCCTCAATCTCTCTGAAATCTTAGACCCTTTGCAAAATCCCCCTATTCAATGATCTATCAGCCCTTAATTTTGGACACATCTTATCTTGGTCCTCTTCTTGTCTCTATAATTGATAAGCCTCTTTGTTGGTACCTCCTTCTCTTATGATATTCACTAGGGATATGCCTTTTTATTTCAGGTCTTCTCTCTGAGAACTCTTTCATCTCCCTAATAACAATCTCATGAGATGATTCCCAAATTAATATCTCTAGGCCAAAGTTTTCTTCCACCACATATGTAGCTACCTGGAAGACTTTTCCACTTCATTGTCCCACTGGCATCTCAGATGTAACATTTCCAAAACACGATTCATTTCTTTACCCCTAAATATATTCCTCCTTCTGACTTCTCTATTTTATGTTTGGCAGCACCACATTATCTGGTATCTCGTGTTTATAACCTTTAGTTTATCTATTTCTTTTCTCTCTCTCTCACCTCTCACTTTTATAATAGCTTTAATATTTAGATTTTCCTCCTATCCCCACCACTAGCCTCAAAACATTGACTTTTATGAACACCTGCCTGTTTCTGCTATTATAAGTACCTAATAATAGGTTTCACATCTCCACTCTCTTCTCACATTTTATCTGTCTTTCATTCCGCTGTAAGAATCATGTTTATTATGCATAGGTCTGGTCATCTCTCTCCTCTGGTAAAAAAATATTCAGAAGGTCCCCATTGGTTCTTTTTTTTCTTTATTTAGAATATTTTCCCCATTGGTTCTTAAGTAAAATTTAGACCTTACTCCTCTTTCTACAATAAGTCATCATCCTACTTTTCTAGCTTTATCTGATATTATTATTAATCCCACCATGAATCCTATGCTTTAGCCAAACTTTACTATTCTGTGCCCATATGAATATTAAATGTGCTTCTGTATCACTGTCCCTTTTTTAATACTATTATCTAAAATTCTTTGTTGGAAATGTTTTCTCTCCCACCTTTCACTTGAATTCCTACTGATTGCTACTAATCCTTTAAAGTTCAGCTTTAAAGCTTCCTCTCCATGTAGGCTCTCCTGCTCCCTTTAGTAGATAACAAATTTTATCTTGGGACTTTATATCACACTTAATTATAATATCCTAATACATTTATCATGCAATATCATTCAATATTGAAATGCTTGAAATGCTGCAATTAGATTGTTTCTCTGAAGGTTGGGGTAGGATATGATGAAAACTTTGCTTACTTCCAGGATTATGGTACTATAAATGTCTCCTGGAGCATATTATAGATGCTACAGAGTGTTTTTCATAGGGCATTCACTTATACATAGTATAAGTGTTGAATGAATGAAGAATGAGTGAGTCTAGAACAGCATTGATCCTGTCTTCAATTCCTTGGTTTTGAAGGTCTAGTATGAAATGTATTTTTAAACTTATATTATGTTGCTATCTTTTGATTATCCAATTATATTCATTTATCCAATATATCCATCTACCTTAACCATTCCAGGCAGCAATCCATTGTAATAAATTCTATTAATTAATATAAATAAATTATAATAAATTCAATAAATTCAAACAAGAAATAAAGTTCAGTAAAACTAAAATACTCAGCCAAAAATCCTGATGTTATATGTAGTATTCCACCCCAATAGTTCTATGCCTCTATAAAGCATGAGATAGAATGCAGAGCAGGTGCCTTCTTACATCTCTTCTTTGGAGATAATCTTAGTCTCTATAAATTCTTAGCATTCAGCTTTCATTGTTTTGTTATTACTATTCTATGTATTACTTACCATCTCAGGGTGGAGAGAGTGGAGAGAAGGAGAGAATTTGGAAATTAAAATCTAAAATAATGAGGGTTAAAAATTGTTTCAAAATGTAATTGAGGAAATAAAATATTATTAAACTAAAATAAACTGGAAAAAGAAAGTAAATTATATATCTTTATCTTGCAAATAAAAAAACTACCATCTTGCAAATAATAATTAATAAATGTTTGTTGAATGAAATTAAATTATATTAATGATCCATATATCAATTGAGATCATTAGTGAAACCCATTAGTTAGGGGAAAATCATTTAGGTACATTTCAAATATTAATTGGATGATAATATGGATATTAGTTAGGTCATTAATTGAGATACTAACAATAGAATTATGGTGCATATTTCACTTTCTGTAAGAGATATTTAATTTAAGATAATTGTTTATTCTATGTAAAACATGCTTGTCCTCTATTTACATCTTGTGTTTTCTTTAACTCTTTTTCAAAGGTATCAGATTCACACCGGGCTTCAGCACTCTATCATAAGACCTACTCAGCCCAACTGCTTACCTCTGGATAATGCGACCCTACCTCAGAAACTAAAAGAAGTTGGTTATTCAACTCATATGGTTGGAAAATGGCATTTGGGGTTTTATAGGAAAGAATGCATGCCAACCAAGAGAGGATTTGATACTTTTTTTGGCTCCCTCCTGGGAAGTGGTGATTACTATACACACTACAAATGTGACAGCCCGGGGATGTGTGGGTATGATTTATATGAGAATGACAATGCTGCTTGGGACCACGATAATGGCATATACTCAACACAGATGTACACTCAGAAAGTGCAGCAGATTTTAGCTTCTCATGACCCAAGGAAACCGATATTTTTGTATATTGCATACCAAGCTGTTCACTCACCCCTGCAGGCACCAGGAAAGTACTTCGAACATTACAGATCCATTATCAACATTAATCGGAGGAGATACGCTGCCATGTTGTCGTGCTTGGACGAAGCCATCAACAATGTAACCCTGGCTTTAAAGAGGTATGGTTTCTATGACAACAGCATCATCATCTACTCTTCAGATAACGGAGGACAGCCTATGGCCGGAGGAAGCAACTGGCCTCTCAGGGGAAGCAAGGGAACCTATTGGGAGGGAGGAATCCGAGCCGTTGGCTTTGTTCACAGTCCACTTCTGAAAAACAAAGGAACTATATGTAAAGAACTCGTTCATATCACAGATTGGTATCCCACGCTGATCACACTGGCTGAAGGCTGGATTGATGAGGACACTCAGTTAGACGGCTATGACATCTGGGAGACCATAAGTGAAGGTCGGCGCTCTCCACGCGTGGACATCTTGCACAACATTGACCCCATTTACACAAAAGCCAAAAATGGCTCCTGGGCAGCAGGCTTCGGGATCTGGAACACAGCTATCCAGTCGGCGATTAGAGTGCAACACTGGAAATTGTTGACAGGGAATCCGGGCTATAGCGACTGGGTCCCCCCTCAGTCTTTCAGCAATGCCGGACCCAATCGGTGGCATAACGAAAGAATTTCCTGGTCCACCGGCAAAAGTGTTTGGCTTTTCAACATTACAGCTGACCCCTATGAGCGTGTAGACCTTTCGAGTAGGTATCCAGGGATTGTGAAGAAGCTTTTAAAGAGACTGTCTCAATTCAATAAAACTGCGGTCCCTGTCAGGTATCCACCCAAAGACCCCAGGAGTAATCCAAGGCTCAATGGAGGAGTCTGGGGGCCATGGTACAAAGAAGATGATAAGAAAAGGAAACCAGGGAAGAACAAGGGTGAAAAAAAGCAGAAAAAAGGTAAAACCAAGAAGAAAAAACAGCGGAAAAAAGAGCAGTTTCTCAATTGCCAACCAGACCTTACTCGTGGGTAATCATAAAGCATTGTGTTGGGTGAAACATAAATCCAACCCTACTTTGCCCCAGTTCAACTGTCAAAGCCAGCTTGGTAATAAGACTGCCTGAAAACCTCAGATCTCTTCTCATATGGTGCCAGTGCAGAGCAGCCTCGGTCTCAAACTTGACCTCAGTCTTCCTGACCCCCCACAAACAGCCTTGTCAAGACCTTTCTTCTGCTTCATACCAAAGATGCCATTCCTACGGGTAGCATTTCAGATGATGCTGTTTATCAGCGCTTTTATTTGCTCCTTTCACAAAGGTCAGGTGTTGGTATAACAGTTTCTACACTTCCACAATTGAACAAATCTTTTTTTTTTTTTTAAGTAAAGAAGGGGAGATATGACCATCACTGAAAATCCTGCTAGTGTGAAAGCGATTAGAAGGCAGCAAGGATAACACTGATCTTAGGGAAGCACAATAGAAGGCCATAGAAGTGACGTTGGAAAAGACCTAATTTTTTGCTGGATGTGTATGTGTGTGTGTGTTACACAAGAAGATGTTTTGCTATTATTTTTTCCCTCACTGAAGTTTTCCTTCTAGTAAAAATAAGTGAGAAGTCTCATATGGGAAACAGCTTGTACCTCATATGATCCTGCATGTATAAGAAGGGCAAGAAAAGGCCTTTGAGCACACTGCCAAAAAAAATTACTATAATTATTGTTTAATTGTTTTAATAAAATATGGCACTTCTGCATAAAAAGCCTAATTTATTTTTTACAGAGACAAAATAATTATTTTGCTGTCATCAATGGCCATGCAAAGATGCTTTTATTGTTTTATTTTTATTTTCCAAGTAACAGTAGAAGATTGTTTTTTAATTTGATCCTCCTAAATGACAAAGCACTGTAAAAGTCTGAGTTACTGTAAGCACTGCTGGAATGAGGAGAGTACTGAAGGGAAATCATCCAGGTGAAGAATCTGAATAGACATCGTTCGCCCATTATTTTGAATGTAATGAGAGGAGGACTTTGTTCAAGAGTTACCTGGAATAATTTAGTGTTGTGTCCAAGCAAAAGCTAGACACCTTTATTGTTTCTATGATCAACACTTTATTTATATATCTATTAAATAGTTTATTTTTATGGCATTCACAAAGTTAGTCTGGCTTTTCTCTTGATTCTCACCCACAAATCTGTTCATCTCAGCAAAACAAAATTTGTGTGAGTGGAGGGATGGTGGTGGAGGAGGGTGGCTTTAATAAGGGACATTTGTTGTTGTCTTGTTCAGTTATTTTTTAGTTGCATGTGACTCTTTGTGACACCATTTGGAGATTTTTTGCCAAGATACTAGAATGGCTTACCATTTCCTTCTCCAGATCATTTTACAAATAAGGAAATTGAGGCAAACAGGTTAAGTGATTTGCCCAAGGTGACACAGCAAATAAGTATCTGAGGTCATACTTGACCTCAGAAAGATGAATCTTTCTGACTTGATACCTGGCATTCTATCCACAGGGCCACATAGGTACCCCAAGGGACACTTACGATCCTCAAATTGGAGATCTTTCCTTTTATCTTTGGAGATTTACACCATGACAGAAAAAATTAATTACTATTGGCAGCCAACATCATTGAAGAAAATATCTTCTTTGTATTAAGAAATTCTTAAACACCATAGGAAGATTATAAAGAAATAGAAGTGATGGATCCTAATGTAAAAATATTTAAAATGTAGTTTGAGATAAAAAAAATTTTTGAAAGTGCTAAAGAGTAAGTATATGACATTATGGGACTTTGGAGCTCCGTGACAGTTACTAATACCCAAAAGGAACATGTTGGCACCTGATGCCTTATATAGTATAGTACATTGTCATGCCCCCAAAAAGGAGAGGAGGGGAGATGAACTCCAGGGTCTGCCTGAAAGAGACATATGCAGCTAGAGACTTGCCACCTGAATATATGCATAGATTTAAAAGGACATTAATAAAAATTGAATATGAGTATTTACCATCACTACTAAATTTCTCAAAGGGATTATAAGTACAGAGATACATTCCATGATTCCTTCTTTTTTCATCATATCACAAAACTTTATATCATTGCGTGCAATTCTTATTTCTGAGAAATGCAAGGATTTCCAGGATCTATTATTTCAACTCAGCACATGCATACAATCCTTAGGAAATGGTCCTCATGAATTACTCTAACAACAACAAATACATATATACAAGGATATATGTAGATATATATTTACTTATATATATGAATATGAAATCATGTGGTCAATAATTTCCCTCTTTTGAGTTTTGCTGTGTTGGCACCTAGAAAACAAATCAATAGAAATATTGTAATTATGAACTCTGTAACTTGAACAATGCTAATACTAAGGAAGATGGCAGAACTCCATCAATCAACAAACACACACTGTGTGCCAGGCCCTGTGTCAAGGAAAAGCAGAAACATGGCCTCTTCACTGAAGGATCTCACAGTCTGATGGAGAAAATAATGAGCAAAAATTAAAAATCTTAAAGAACATACATAAAGAATACAACATACAGGAGAGGTCATCTCAGAGGGAAAGGAGGAGCAGCCAGAGACACCAAGAAAGGCCTTTGCAGAAGATGGAATTTGAATGAATCCTAAAGAAGACCAGGAAAGCCAGGAGGTGAAGGTACAGAGAGAAAACATTCTAGACATGAACCAGTGTGAAAGTCAAGAGAGGGAGTGATGTGTATGAGAAGCGGCAAGAAAGCCAATATCATCATGGAGTAGAGTGTGTGGAAGTGCTAAAGTGTAAGAAGACTGGAAAGATAGGAAGGTATGAGATTGTGAGAGTCTTTAAAAGCCAAACAGAGGATTCTAATATTTAATCCCAGAAGTCATGTAGAGACACTTTGTTTTACTAAGTAGGAGATAATATTATCAGACCTTCATATTTGGAAAAATTATTTTTTTTGTAATTGAGTGGAGCATAGACTGGCATGGGAAGATATCTGAAAGCATAAGACTAACCAGCAGACAGGCATAGTAGTCTAGGCAAAAAAAGGTATGATCCTGAATTGTGGTGGCTATTGTATGAATGGGGAAAATGGGACAGAAGTGACAAATGGTGTGAAAGTAGAAAAGATGAGAGAGAAGAAAGAAGAAGAAGAAGATGATGATGATGATGATGATGATGAAGAAGAAGAAGAAGAAGATGATGATGATGATGATGAAGAAGAAGAAGACAATAAAAAGAGAAGAAAGGAGAAAGAAATAAAGACCAAAGATTATAAATCTATATGACTTCTAGGATAGTGATTTGATAGTCTAGGGAACTCCAGGACAGGTCTGCACCTTCTCTGCAACTTGTAGGCTTAGAGTTAACTAGAACAGAGAGAGGTTGAATGACTTTCCCTGAGTCACATAGTCAATGGATATCAAAGGTAGGATCTCTAGATCTAGATTTCCTCACTCCTTGGCACTAGAACCTCTCTATATCTTCTACTCCATACTGCCTGCCTAAAATGAAATATGTACACACATATGTGTGTGTGGGTGTGTGTATGTGTGTATACATCTATATAGCTTGATGAACTATATATCTGTATACTAATATATCTATCTATATTTAGATAGATAAAGATTTCATTCAAAAGAGGCAAGTTATATATGGATGTACATGTATATATACATACATTCATATATGTATATATATCTATACACATACATATATAAATATATTTCATTTAATATAAATAGTTTATATATCAGGAATATATATAAATAACATATAAGTATTTATAATAAATTAAGATATCAAGAAAGTCCTAAGTTAATGCAGCCAAAAGTCATTAAGAGTTTAGTTTCCCAAGAAGAAACTTCTTGGTTTATCTATCACAGCCTATCATTCCCTTATCATACTTCTGATCATTTAGCCTACTATTGCTAGGAATTTTAAGAGGGAATTTTGAAAAAAATGTGAAGACATTCTAAGAGTGTGAAAAGAGAAGGTTTCCAGAGGTCACATTTCCAGTGAATGGCCATACCAAAAGAGCCAATACTTCCATTGAGACATGCATCTAGACAGCAATCAACTACATAAAAAGAACCCCTTAAGTAAAGATGGGTATGGGAAAGCCTTTCACATTTCATTCTCCATTGGAGAATGAGATGCTCAACTGAGTTCAGGACCAGTGAAGAGAAAGATGGAGCAAGGCCCAACTGATTCTGAGTTCCTAGGAAATCTTATCATCTCCAGGTAGATGAAGTATGATATTGGCCTCTAAGGAAGGATTAGCCCAAAATAAAAAGACACGGTAAAAGGAAGAACTCAAAAAGGACGGTTAGAAAGGGAAAAAATAAAAATCAAGCCATTCCCCAATTGATAAATGGGCAAGTGACATGAAAAGGCAATTTTCAGTTAAAGAAATCAAAACTATCAATAAGCATATGAAAAAGCGTTCTAAATCTCTCATAATCAGAGAAATGCAAATCAAAACAACTCTGAGGTACCACCTCACCCCTAAAAGATTGGCTAATATGGCAGCAAAGGAAAGTAATAAATGTTGGAGGGGATGTGACAAAATTGGTACATTGGTGGAGTTGTGAATTGACCCAACCATTCTGGAAGGCAATTTGGAACTATGTCCAAAGGGTATTAAAAGACTCTACCCTTTGATCCAGAAATACTACTTCTGGGTTTATACCCCAAAGAGATAATAAGGAAAAGGACTTGTACAAAAATATTTCTAGCCACGCTTCTTGTGGTGGCAAAAAAAAAATGGAAAATGAGGGGATGCCCTCCAATGGCTGAATAAATTGTGGTATCTGATGATGATGGAATAATATTGTGCCTAAAGGAATAATGAACTGGAGGAATGCCATGTGAATTGGAATGACCTCCAAGAATTGAAGCAGAGTGAAAGGAGAACATTGTACACAAAGACTGATACACTGTGGCACAGTCAAATGTAATGTACTTCTCTGCTCGCAGCAATGCAATGATCCAGAACAATTCTGAGGGACTTGTGAAAAAGAAAACTATCCACATCCAGAGGAAGAACTGTGGGAGCAGAAACACAGAAGAAAAACAACTGCTTGATCACATGGTTTGGTGGGGATATGATTGGGAATATAGACTCTAAATGTGATCATTTACATTAATATATTAATTGTGTCAGGGGAAGGGTAGTAATATAGAGGGAAACATAAAAATATTGATTTTATTAAAAGAAAAAGGGATGAAGGGTTTGGGAATAGAAGGAAGGAAAGGGTAACTGGTAACACTTATCCCAGATAGTAAACCCTCTAATAACTATGTTAAATCTAAATAACTAAGCTTCTTAAAGTTAAGTCCAACCGGGTAACAGAGTTGCACACACAAGAGACCTTGATGAACCAGGAGTGCCAACTGATGTTCACAGATGCTCCCAGCAGCGTAGAGAACTTTCTCCAGTCAAGCTGTTCAGCAGACTGACCAGATATACTCTCTCACCACGGCTGAAATCCTCAAAGGCCCATTGTTGATGGATGATCAGGATCTTTTCAGCCACACACCTTACTCCTTCTCCTGCTCCTCTAGAGAGTATGGAAGTTGGAAAAAAAAAACACCATACTCAACTGCTTGGAACCTTGATCCAGTAGGCTCATGAGATTCTAAGTCCTGCCAATCATTTGCAATTGCTACCTTTCCTTGATACAATGGATGCCCTTCGATTGGGGAATGGCTGAACAAATTGTGGTATCTGTTGGTGACGGAATACTATTGTGCTCAAAGGAATAATGAACTGGAGGAATTCAATGTTTACTGGAAGGACCTCCAGGAATTGATGCAGAGTGAAAGGAGCAGAACCAGGAGAACATTGTACAGAGACTGATACACTGTGGTACAATCTAATGTAATGAACTTCTCTACTAGCAGCAATGCAATGACCCAGGACAATTCTGAGGGACTTGTGAGAAAGAACCCTATCCACATCCAGAGAAAGAACTTTGGGAGCAGAAACACAAAAGAAAACAACTGTATGGTTTTATGGGAATATGATTGGGAATTCAGACTCTGTGATCACTCTAGTGCAAATACCAATAATATGGAAATTGGTTTTGATCAATGACACATGCAAAACCCAGTGGATTTACTTGTTTGCTTTGGGAGGGAGTGGGAGGATGGGAGGGAAAGAACATGAATCATGTCACAAAAGAAAAATATTCTAAAATAATTAAATAAATAAACAAAATAGAAGATATGGGTTAAAGGGGGAAAAAGGCAGGAAATAATTCCAGTATGTAACACAGTTCCTAGCACAAGAAGGAGCTAAATAATTATTTGTTCATGGTTTGATTCCACTGACCAAGAATCAGAATGTTACAGTGTAGAGAACTCTGAATCTGGATGTCAGAGAATCTGGGTTCAAATATTGCCTCTGATGCTTGCCATCTGTATGACTTATAAGACCAAGGATAATTAACTTAACTTCCCTTGACCTCAATGTCTTCATCTGTAGAAAGAGCGTTTTGGATTAGATAATTCCTCTGGACCCTTTTCTCGTTACAGTTATGATCTGATCCATCCACCTCTCAAGTTTCAAATTGATCTTTTTGGTTTGCAATATAGGTGGTAATCATAACCTCTACTGAGCTAGAATTTGAGGGTACTACACAGCTCAGCTCAGAGCTTGCCTTGATTGGTGTTAGGTTCCATGTGGATCCTTTGACCCTGGCCCCCTGGACCAAGCCCTCAATCCCTCCTAAACATGGATTAGAGCTGAAGCAAATGAGAAGGGTTTCCCAATATCTCCCTTGTCCTGAGTTTCACAGTTCTGGAGATTTTGTTTATAAGAATTAGGAGCTGCTTTGGCTCCCCACAGGGAAGCTTTAGGGAGAAAGTGAGTTGGAAAAGCTCATGGCTTACCTGGGTAGGCAGTCTTTCAAAAGAAATGAAAGAAGGTACACCCCAGAGAAAAGAGTACTGGATGTGGAGGTACTAGACCATGCTGTGTGGTCTCTTAGTTAAGGAAATTAAAGGCTTTGGCACTAGTAAGTATATTGCTAATAAAATGAGTAGCCAACAAACAGCGGAAAGTTGTCTATGCTCTTGTTAATATGAGCCAATTACCCCCAAGCATGTATAAAGGGGCCAAACTCCAGACACATACACACACTCTCTCTCTCTTCTTCTCTGTCTTTTTCTCTCTGTCTCCCTCCCCCTCCTCCTCCTCCTCCTCCTCTTTCTCTCCCTCTCTCCTCTCTCTCTCTCTCTCTCTCTCTCTCTCTCTCTCTCTCTCTCTCTCTCTCTCTCTCTCTCCCTCCCTCCCTCCCTCTCTCTCTCTCTCTCTCTCTCTCTCTCTCTCTCTCTCTCTCTCTCTCTCTCTCTCTCTCTCTCTCTCTCTCTCTCTCTCTCTCTCTCTCTTTCTTTTCTCCCCACAGAGGAGGAAGGAAGGAAAGGGGGACTGAAAATACTGGGATATTTTAAAGTTATTGGAGAAATTATTAGCATCATGGATGTGTTTTATATGGGCAGCGTCAAAGAAAAGGAGGCTCCACAATCTGACTGCATTGCATGCTGTTACAGTAATATGCAGGAGTGATTTTCTCAGGATATTTAAAGAGAGAGGGACCGTTAAAAAGTTGTTGTTAGCTTAACTAGACTAGTTAATTTTTTATGCATTTCAGCAATTTGGATGATGTTTACAGAGTGAGGCTTAGGATGGCCTCGGGCAGCTTGGGAAGGGTGCTGCTATATTGTCTGGTTTTCTAGAAGAGAAATTTCCCTGATAGAGGTCTGGCATTGTGCCTCTTGTCTCATGTACCAGACAGCATGGGAGGAGCAGAGGACAGTGCATGCCTCTCCCCTTACCCCTGTCCATGATTGGTGTCTACTGGCTATGGTTCAAAAGAATAAGAACTCTTTTGCATAGCACTTCAAGGCTTGTAAAGTGCTCTAGAGGCCTTCATAGCAACCCAGTAAATTAAGTAGTACAGAATTTATTAGGCTTATTCATTGATTTATTTCTTTTTATCAAGCCTGTTATTTCATTGTTAAAGGAAACTCCCTCTTTTAACACATCTTGCTATCTGTTCTGCAACTTAACAGCTTTTAAAAAATATTTAGGATGCATTTTTTTAAATTTTGGATTCCAAATTCTCTCCCTCCCTCCAGTCCCTCCCAAATTCATGGAATAGGCAAGCAATATGAAGTCACCCAAAACATATTTCCATATTAGCTGGGTTGTAAAAAAAAGAAAGAAAAAATAAAGTAGGAAAACATTCTTGTTTGCATGCAGAGTTCTTTGGCTTTCTCACTGAGAATGGGCAGCAGTTTTCATCTGGATTCCTATGGAATTGTCTTGGATCATTGTGTTAATTAGAGCAGTCAAGTCTTTCACAACTGACTACTGTTATAATATCCACAAATCATAATCTTCCAAAATTGCCTATGATATGGATTGTAGTGACTTACCCAGGGTCACTCAGCTAGTATGAAGCAAAGGAAGTCCTTGAACCTAGATCAGAAGTCAGACTGCAAAGTCTTGAGAGATAAGTGAAAAAAAGAAAAATAACTTCTTGCTAGGAGTTTAGCTGAGAAGAAGAGGAGAGATGTAGATTAATAGTTTAAGAGAGAAACAGTACTGGCATTAATAGTTCATTTTAATAATAAATATGTGGGGTTTAAGTCAGCATTGACTACATCACAGGTGAGTACAATTACTTTTAAACTGTATTGGTATTCTTCATTTGCTTTCATTCTTCCTGATCAGGTAAAAATATGGGGTAGGTACCTATAATCGGTTGCTTTTCATTCTTAGGATTGGACTGTCAAAACAGTGAATCAAAATGTCCCTTCTTCTGCACCTTTTCCATTCCCACAGCACCCCAGTAGCCTTTCTTTCCTTCAGACACCCAGTGATCTCATTTGTAAGCTTTTATCGATGATTTCACAATAAAGTATTACAGACAGATTTCTTCTCCTGGAAGTTTTGCTTTATTTTATTCTCTTTAAACTTTCAGACAACCATGGAGAAAAGATGTTTCCTCTAACTAGTTAACTATCCCACATGAACAAATGATGGAGCTTAAAGATATCAATATTTCAACTTTGTAATCACAGAAGATTTCAAATGAAGATCATTTCCCACCTATTCAATGCTATGAGAATTTGGTGTTTTCCAGCATAGTAATTAAACATGATAATTTTCCATTTTATTTTTATTCAGGTTTATTATACCATTACTCCTGGAATATTTTGGTTAACTGAAGTTTGTTTTGTGTTCAGATTAACCTCACATAGCCAAAGAAATCAAAAGAAAACCAGACATATAGAGTGATAGTGTTAAGCAAAGATTTTTGACATTCCTCAGATAAGAGGCCAAAGAAGAGAAACAAGGAAATACAGCACTTTAATGTCTTCCCAAAAGATTTTATTTGTGGAAGAATTTCTCCAACACTGGGCTTTGAAGTATCTTTGATACAAAGATTTCCCTTTCCCTCAATTAGCCCATTGTTACTTCTTTAAAAACATAGTCAGTTTCCACAAATATATAGAATTTTACAAATTCAGTATTTTAGTGTATGACTTAGTCTGTTTGCTAATTTGAACAAATTCAATTTGTTCAACCTTAATTGAAGGTTGATGAGTTAACGACATGTGTGACATGTGTGGCCATAAAGATTGTTACATTGTTACATGTTTTAAATTATATAAATTTATTATTTTAAATTTTAATTTTTAATTAATTTAATTAATCAATTTATTTATATATTATATATATAATATAATTATTTAATTAATTTAAAATTTAATTTTAAATTATTTCTTTCTGTCTCTCTCCAACATAATTTTCTCTATAAAGGCTTGTCAAAAACTCCAATTTTGTTTCAGGATTATTTTTCTACATCCTGAACCTGTGCTTACTATAATAAAACCTAGATTTTTACTTCTTTAACCTCTACATTGTGATGGGTTTAATTGGCAGCAATAACCTACCATATGAATTCAAAAAAGGAGGTATTTCTCTCATAACAATGGTTAGTAGATAATATAATTCATTTTATTTCAATAAACACTTATTATGTGACTATTCTATGCCAGACAATGTGCTAGGGAAGGGAGGGAGGGAGGAAGGGAGGAAGGAAGGAAGGAAGGAAGGAAGGAAGGAAGGAAGGAAGAAAGGAAGGAAGGAAGGAAGGAAGGAAGGAAGGAAGGAAGGAAGGAAGGAAGGAAGGAAGGAAGGAAGGAAGGAAGGAAGGAAGGAAGGGAGGGAGGGAGGGAGGGAGGGAGGAAGTTAGATCCTTGCCCCCAATCTGTCCTCCATGAGTTTACACTCTCTGCCTTATTGTTACTGCCACAAGCTATCATCAATTTTCTGCCTTTATTAGTTCTTCAGTTACCTAAACAGCATCAATATTGAAGTATTTCTCTTATTCTATATATAATATCATATTTATTGTCACATGTTATATTGAGACATTATATGTAAGTGCTTTTGCAAACCATAAAATCCTACATAGATGTTAATTATTAAAGGTTAGCATAAATATAGTGCTTTAAGGTTTGCAAAACAACTTACAAATATCTCATTTTTTTCACAACAATCTTGGAAGGTAGGCACTATTATTATTCTAGTGTTATAGATGAGGAAATTGAGGCAGAGAGCTTAAGTGAGTTGTCTAGGGTCACACAGGATTGTCCAAGACTTGATTTGAAATAATATCTTTCTGATTACATGTCTAGTGCTCTATCCATAGATCCAATTAGATGTCCACCACCACCACCATCATCATCATCATCATCAGTTAAACAAAACTCCTATATTCTACTCCCTAAAGCCTGACTTCCTTATATTCCTCTATTACTAGATCATGTTGGGCTACAAGTCCTTCTGCTTTCCATCACTCGTCTCCTCCCCTATCTCTACACCCACAGAGGCCTTACACATACCCAGCTGTTCTATGGTACCTTTCAGTCAGTCAGTCAATAAGCATTTAATAAGGCACTATGCTAAATGCTAGAGATACAAAGAAAGTGGGGGAGTGGGGTGGTCTTTCCCCTTGAGAAGCCCTGAATCTACCTACCAAGGGCTAACAAATCTCCAGATGAGTAGAATACCCTGTGAGGCTTCTTGTGGTAGAAACCCTGGACACCTTTTCAACTTCTCACTCAGAGATCCAATATTTTGCATGTTCACCTGCTTTCCCTATTGATGCCAAAAAAGAACTTACTGTGTCATTCTTATCTTGATAGATAGGGATTTAGCTCATGATTTCACTGGGTTAGGTAAGTCATGGATAAGGAAATCTTTTCTATCAATGATCTGTCAATCTAAGATGGTTTAGGATTAGTTACCTTAAAGAGAGTCTTAGAGAGAACTTAGTAACTTCTCTAGCATCACTCAGCCAATAAATATCAATAAATATTTATAGATCTTCCTGGCTCAGTGTATAGAAAGCCAAGAACGTAGTTTGGAGGTCCTGGGTTCAAATGTGGTCTCAGACTCTTCCTAGCTATGTGATCTTGGAGAAGTCACTTATCTCCAATTGCTTGGTCCTTACCACTCTTCTATTTTGGAACTAATACACAATATTGATTCTCAAATGGAAGGTAAGGTTTGGTTTTTTAAGCAAGTTGTTAAATATTTACCCTTTCTCTATTTATTCCAGTATTCTTCAGAAGATAACTCTCAGTTACCTTAATGTAAATTCTTCATTTTGTGAATTTTCAATGGCTAAATCTTTCATCTCAAACTAAATGTCTCCTTCTATTAAGTAAAAATCCAAGTAGACCATAACTGGCTCATGCATAAGAAATACAACATCATATTTTCTGAAGGGCTATGAAATATGTAATAGCAGAGGCAATGTTTTATAGTAGTTGGAGAACCAGCATCAAGAGTCAAGAAGACCCAGATTCAAATTCCTTCTCTAACACAGAAGGTGTGGATGAGTTTGACTGGGTAACCCAGGAAATGTGATTTAACATTTTAGTCTTCTTTAGACAGCTCTTGAAAATTACATATTCCAAAATAGTTGCATGTATACATATGTGTGTGTATATAGATAAAGGTATAGAGAGAAGGTACTCACCAGAACTCCCAACATAATAAATAATATTCAACAATATAGTCACAGATCTGGACTGAAAAAAAAAAACATCTAAAATGGTATTTATTGGTGAAATCTACTGCCAAAATTTACATGATGCTTTACACAAAATTCAATGTCTTTCTCCAAAATCAGTTGCTATTTTGGATTATTTGTATCCCAATTTCTGACAATCTTTATCTATAATCAAGCAATTTCCACGTAGGAAATCTCAGGGAAGAATTTTTAATTTATATGTAAGTCCTCTCAGAGAAGTAGTTGAGAATCAGTGTGGAGGAGTCCAAAACTCTGGTCTTCAATCTTGGCTCAGCTACTAATTAGCTGCCTGAACATTAAGCCATTTCATTTCTTCTGGCTTCATTTTCTAAGATAGTTGAACTGAATATTTACTGTGAATCCCTTACTGCTCTAAAAATCCTATGATATCATAACTATGAGCATACACAAAGAACATATTCTTCAGACAAACAGATGGACCCAATCATGGGCTTTCTTACATTAATTGTATTCAGAAAGTCTCCAGGGATCACAAATCATCAGATATATGCCACCAGACAAATCAAGCTCACCTAGGCGGAGCCAGCTCAAGACTTGATTTGAATCCTCAAGCTTAGCAATATTTGATTTTCAGTTTCATTTTGGTCATAAATTTATTCTTTTAAATCCTATGCATTTGTCAAGTATCGATTATGTATACCTTATTTTCTATATTGAAGGCTTTGTTCTTGTGTAGCCAAACAGGATTGGTCATCGCTAGTACCTTTTTCCTCTATACAGTTCATTCTGATATGAAATGTCATAATTTCTAGCACAATCTTTTTAAAAAATAATTTTAAAAATATCTATTTGAGTATTCTTGTGGTAGACTTAAGAGTCAAATACTAATAATATGTAATTGAGCAGAAAATGAAGGATATCGGAAGTCTGTTACTATTCTCCCTATTTGCCTAAAAAATGGCTTATGCAGTCTTCTGCAGAGCAGAACCCTATTGTTAAATCCTCCAGGATAAATTAAAAAGAAAATGATTGCACAGAAAAAGAGAGGTAAAGACTTTTAGAAAGATGAATAAATGTGATTTTTCATAGTAAGTGGGAAAAGAGCTAATGGATATTTTTAATTTGAAACACCCATGAAGTTCTGTTTTCACAAAAGCTGAGCTGGCTGCTCTTCATACCACTGGATGCTTTATAGCCAAATGCTCCAGCTCCAAACCTGGAATCAGGAAGACCTGAATTCAAATTCACCCTGAGTTATTTATTAGCTATGTGACCCTGAGGAAGTCACTTAATCTTTATCTACCTCATTTTCTTAATTTACAAAATGAAGATAATAATAGCTCCTACCTATTTATATTGATGTAATGATCAAATGAGATTATATTTTCAGAAAGCTTTTTTAAACCATAAAGTACCATTTACATACTAGCCATTACAATGGAAGAAAGAAGACAATTTTTCTGAAGAATTTCACTGAGTATTTCATTGTGGCAGGTATATGATTATTGTTTAAAATCCTTCAAAATATCTCCTTTCAAATTAGACAACATTGAATCTATTTACTTACTCTTTAGTACAAACAACTTGGAAAGAAAATATTCCTCTGGAGGATTCACCACATGATTCCACCATGTTTATATCTGAGCCAGTCTATTTGCTACTCATTCAGTCGAAAACAGGTTCAACATTCCCCAAACACAAAACCAAACACCAATGAAAACAAAAAGGAAAACCAGACAGCAAAGAACTGTCACCTGTCAGAAGCCCTGGGACATCATCTCTACAGGAAGAGCTCAGTAGAAATGCCTCAAGCATCTGACTCTGGCATTCATTCACTTTGTCAGCAGGGTTAGGAACTCTCATTTTATAAAAGCAATAATTAATATTTTAGATGGTTCAAAAGTGAAATTTTCCTTCCCAGGATATAAGCATAAAAAGTATCACCAAACTGGCATCAAGGAGGGCCATGGCACCACAGTGAGGTTAAAACTTACATTCTGTATTTCCCATTCCCCTCTTGTCCTTTTAAATATATATATTTATTTGTTTGTTACAGTAAACTATTAACTTTTGCCCTACCTCCCATTTGAGAAGACATCATTTGACAAAAAGATATGTGTACAGATAAAACGGTGTCTTACTTATTTCTATTAATCAGTCCATTTGCCTGGAGGCAGATATACAGAAGGCATTGTTCAAACAACATACTATTGCTGTATGTGATATTCTCTATAATTTCATAAAGATTTTTCCATTTCCAAAATTGATGTATTTGTCATTTCTTACAGCACAGTAGCATTCCATCACAATCATATCCACAAGTTTATATTTAACAAATATATTCATGAGATCTTTATCTGAGAAACCATCTAAAGATTTCATCCCAACTTACTCCTTTCCTTTTACTCTTTATTTGTACGAAACAATTCTCAATTTTAATGCATTAAAAATTATCCATTTTATATCTCACTGTGCTTTTTATCCATTGTTCAACACACAGACTCACACATCCCTTTGAGGACTCCTGTACTGTTTCAGTGATTTGTATAGCATTGCTAACAAGGTAGCTGAATCAGAGTGGAAGAGGTTTGGAGAAGGAAAAGGGATGTCTTGTTATTGCTGGGGGTTAAACCCATTGTAAGTCAATTATTGTACAGCTAAGGAAAAGGAGTTATGAGAATAGGCAAAGAAAAAAGAAATTTACATGTAATAGGTATGCTCTGGTTCCCTCTTTCCCAGAGGCAGCCTGCTATATCTGACCTTCAGGATTTAATGGGGTACTGCGAACGGTTTATAAATATCTACTATTCTCAGCTATATTCCTCCCCATCGTTAGGGAATAGTGTCTAGCACACCAATTCCATTAAACCACTTAACACTGTTTTTGCAAAAAGATATTTACTCTGAAGCTCTAATGATAACAAAATACAAGCATTTTCCCCTTCTCTTGGTCAGGAGACACTTTCCCCATACCATATATATAATATACCATCTAACCAATGAAATAGGTTCAAAATTCATCTCAATTCCTACATAGCATTGGTACTACCAAGTTCTCATCCCAAAGAATCATTTTTGCCAGATATATGCTCTTGTCAACTATCCCATTGTAGGGGTTGGTATCCTGAATGTCACCTTTACTCCTTAGAGCATCATTGCTGCATCATCTCTGGAATCCAGACTCTAGAGTGATAAATCACCAAATATCCCCTTGACCCTTTGAGTTTAGGGTTGCAAGAGGTTCTACTCTTTTCATATAGAATGGACAAGAACAAAACCATAAGATGACTGAGGGTCTTTTACAGGGCCATATGTCTACAGAGAGGGAGAAGGGCTCAAAACTCTCTCAACAGATGCCCTAAGTGAAAGAGTCATGAATGTTAAGGGAATTTTTTATTTCCTTTTAGTAATTTTTATTGTTTGAGGCACAGTGCCATTCCTCCTACAACTTTTGGTAAACTGAAAGCCTGTCTTCTGGTAATATTAAGACTAAAATCTGACTCATAGCATAATAGTGTTAAGGAAAGACTTTTGACATTCCTGAGATAAGAAAACAAATGAGAGGAAGATGGAAATATAGCACGTTTAAGACATCCCAAAATATTTAATTTATGGAAGAATTTTCCAAATATCAAGTCTTTATAACATGTAAATCCTTTCCTCTTGATTAGCCCACTGTGACCTCTTTAAGATATAGCCTTGTAGTTTTTAAACATGTTTTACAAACTCATTGTTTAATCTGTACCCTGACAGTTTAGTTATAGCCTGTTTAACTGAGTGTTTCCTGTGCAGTTGTATGAGATTATGATTCCACTTAACTAGTTATTCAACTTCTATGACATTGAAGGAAATTTGGGATTATGAATGTCTTTTTAAAAAACTTCTTTAGTCATGAGATTGCAAAATGCAAAAGAATTAATTGTCAATTTCTCTGATATAATTATTGTCATTTAAAACTTGCAAGAAAATCCCCATCTCTGTTCAGGGGTTATTTTTCTACCCCCTCTGAACCTGTGTTTAAACATAATAAAACCTATGGTTTTATCTCTGTAATTTTTGTGGTAGATTATTTCAAAAGGAATTATGCAAAAAGGACATTTTTCCCCATAACACTAAGATTCCCCCCAAGAGTATATAAGTCAAAAAGAAGTAGCTGAGGCAGTGAGGTGGATAGAAAGTCAGGCTTGGAGACCAGAGATCCTGGATTCAAATATGACTTCAGACACTTCCTAGCTGTGTGACCCTGAGCAAGTAACTTAACTCCCACTGCCTGGCCCTTACTGCTCTTCTATCTTAGAATCAATACATAGTATTCATCCTAAGTCAGAAGATTTAAGAAGAATTGGCAGCTAATATTTCCAGGCTTTTTTGGATAAATTCACATCCTTTCACATAACTGCACTCTATACTTACAGAATGTCTGTGAATTCTCCATAGTATCTTTAAGGAATAGAAATCATAGGTTATCACAACTCTCTTGGAAACATCTGCCTTAGTGTCCTCCATGTGGAAAGGTTGCATCATCTGAACACACTAATGGGGTATGTGCTTGCTCCAGATGCTGGTTACATAAGTATTCACTGAAATATGGCCCTAGGCAATATGTATTCATTTAGGGGTGGGAGGAAGGAACTGGGAAGGGCAAGAATAGTTTCAAAAAAAAACAGATGAACCTATTAGACAACTATCAGGAAAAGAAACACTCTGTCTGAGTATTTTAATTGAGGGCAAAGAACAGTTATCTGAAGAACCAGAGTACCTCCCATTGGCAGAGTTTCATGAAGATTCCAAAGTTATCAGTTCATGGTAGAGTTATAATTGATCTCAAAAGCCATGTCACCCAACTCTTCTCATTTTGTCAATGAGGAAACTGAGGGCTATGGAGGTTAAATGATTGCCCTACAATCACCTAGGCAGAAAGGATAAGAAGGAGAATTTGAACCCAGGTCTTATGGTTCAGAAGCCAGTGTCCTTTGTATTGTGCCATGCTAAACTCTGCATTAGCATTCTGGTCATTACTACTCTAGTTCATTGGATAAGTTCTTTCTTATTAAATTACTACTTTTTATAGATCTCCCTTTCAGGGGGTTGCCTCTGCAAGTTTAAGGCTAAAGAACAAATGAGAAATTATAAAATTATTGAGCTAGATAGCTAACTTTTATTTAGGTTTCTACTAACAAAAGTAATGAAAAGACTCACTTTGAAATCCCAGAAATCTTTTTAAGGACATGAAAAGGTGGATCAATTAGGTATATAGGTAGATAGATAGTTAGATAGATAGATAGATAGATAGATAGATAGATAGATAGATAGATAGATAGATAGATAGATATTATAGATATTAGATGATAGACACAGAAAGATAATAGAAATGATAGGTAGTAAATGACAGATTTAAGTCAGGCAAAGATAAATAAATAGATAATAGATGATTGGCACAGATAGATAATACATAGAGATGATGGATAGTAAATGATAATCCTCAGTCAGACAAAGATAGATAGATAGATAGATAGATAGATAGATAGATAGATAGATAGATAGATAGAAATTTAGTCAGATGAATGGATAGATAGACAGATAGACAGATAGACAGAGAGAGAGAGAGAGAGAGAGACAGACAGAGAGAGAGAGAGAGAGAGAGAGAAAGAGAAAGAGAGACATATCTGTATATTGATAATTGGGCTCACAGTGAATCAATAAATGTATCAGCCAAATGGTGCTGGTGTGACAATCTGAATCATGATTTCATGTTTTGAGAAGACATGAGTGGTGGCAGGATGGACTGCAGTAGAATACTTATACTTCACCTCCAGCATTGCCAGGTGCTACCCCATCTAAACTATTAGTTTCTTTCTCCCCCATGGCTCTCTCCTAAGGAATCCTTGTGTGGCCATCCCAGATTCAGCTTGCTCATCTCTAGAGATGCAGTCAGTTTTGGTTCGGTCCAAATTCAAAACCAGAAACCAACCCAGTTAGCAAGTGATGGCTGAAAAACCTCACCTCGCTGCTGTAGAGCTGAGTTTTTATTGTTTTCCTAGACGTCATAGCACTACAAATTTCTTTTCAAACAGTGCAGTTATGTGGGGGTCCATTGCTGGGCCTTGGATTAGATTTCAAAGGAATGAGAAGAACTAGTCAAGGCTGAATGCTACTGGTTCTTTTATTTGTCAAGTTTAAGGGAAGGCCACATAGTTTATGTGGGCATGCCTTAGGAAGCATAAAAGAGTAGGCAGGGAAATAAGGGAGGGACACTTTGTAAATATCTACCTTCCCCACTAAATTGAGACAGGATTTATAAACTCCATAACTCAGACACTTGTCAACTTGTCTGGCATCTCCAAAGCAGGAGAGAGAGAGCTTGGGGAAGGGATACAATCAAGGATGTCATGGAAGGAAGGAGTCCATGAAGAATGCATTAGAGGTTATTCCCATGACTTACTGTATATACGTACATGAGGCTCCCTTCAGCTAGATAATCAGGATTCCTGTATCAGTTATCACTCCATGCATAAGAGTAGTTCAAGGTGGCTTAGGGAAGACTAAGAAGTCCAGATATTTTATAGGGATAAATGGTGTCCTTATGAAGACAAATTTAATTGAGTCTCTATTTCTAATATAATATAATAAGCAAAAGGCAACAATTAGTTCAGAAGTTTTTAGGCATGGAAGATAACCAAATGGGAAATTCTTTAGAAAAAGCACAGGGTAGAGGAACTGAGGTTATGGTAAGAGGTCAGAGGCAGTCTATGGATATAGAAAGGCCAGCCTCAGGAATTTCCAGAATACAATAGAGCTTTAATCATTTGTTGACATGATTCATTTTAGTTTGTTCCTTATTCTGCCTCAGACTAGCAGTATGTCAATGGAGAAGGAAAGGGAGAAGGAAAGAAAGGAAGAAAGAAGGGAAAGAGAAGAGAAGGAGGAAAAGAAGATGAAAGAGATAAGGAAGAGGAAAGGATGGTAGAAAAAGAATAATCCTAGATCAGTGATGGCAAACCTATGGCAAAGGTGCCAAAGATGGCACAGAGAAGGTTCTCTGTGGGCATGTGGCCACCTTTGCCCACCTACCAAGTTCATTACTAGAAAGACAGAGGGACCCAGGGGGAGCTGCTCCCTTCCCCCTCTACACCTTTCCTGACATTTTTTCCCATCTCCCACCCCTTTGCCCAACAGCCCAATGGGAGTGCTTCCTCCCTCCCCTGTGCGGGAGAAGGGGGTTGGGGTGGCTCTCAGCACTCCATCTCTAAAAATTTAGCATTACTATCCTAGACTATCTTTATGATCCACCATTAGGATGTAAGCTCCTTGAAAATAAGGATAATTTTATTTTTTGTACTGGTATCCAGTGTCTAGCATACTGACTGGGACATAGAAGGTGCTTAATTAAAACTTGTTTATTAATAGGTCAGCTGGTTGAATTCCTAATAGTATAGTCCCTGCCCATTTACAAAGGCAAGAGGAAAAGTCAGAATGGGGAATGTCCTACTAAAAAACCCCCTTTGGTCAAATCAAGCATTTGTATAGATGTGTGTGTCTGTTTAATAAGCATTAGAATTAAAACCTACCCAATACAGTAATCAGGACATTCAAATTTCAAAAGAGACTTTAACTGCTACAACTTCAACAAAAATGACTTAACGTGAAATACTTCAGAATCTGTCTCTTCATTTCTTTATCTCTCCTCTCTCTCTCTCTCTCTCTCTCTCTCTCTCTCTCTCTCTCTCTCTCTCTCTCTCTGTCTCTCTCTCTGTCTCTGTCTCTGTCTGTCTGTCTGTCTGTCTGTCTCTCTCTCTCTCTCTTCCCTCTCTCCCTCTCCCTAATCTTCCTCTGCCAATTTGACTCTCTTCCTATCCCCCACCCCTATCTTTTATATTGCTAATAACTCCTATTTGATTTTATCCACTTCTCTTCCTTCCTCTTTAACCATAATATGACAATATATCAAGGAACTAAATTCAGATTTGTTACATCAGTTTCATTTTGGACAAGTGACTAGACCTCTCTAGACCTCAGTTTTCTCATCCATAAAATTAAAGGTTGGATTAGGTGAACTATGAGGTTCCTTTTAGCTCTAATTCTATGATTCTTGTGAACACTTGAGACTCATAGATATAACTTTTCATTAATTTGAATGTAAAAAGTTAAAGTTAATGAACTGAGCATTAGGGCTCACTGTTGCAAGTAGTAGCACTTCAGATAGTATATAAAAATCACCAATAAAAGGACATATTTCATATATGTTCAAAATGAAGGGACTTATTATGGTTTTAGAGCTCATTCTTCCATGATACTTTTTCATAGATTGCAATGAGTGATCAAATTTGTCATCATGCACAACTAAAAAAAAACCCTACACATATCTATAAAGCAATCCACTTACTATCTGTGTGTGCTCTGGCTTAAAAACTGATATTATTTTGGAATAAGAACATGAACCAGGAATAAGCTGAGCTGAAAATAAGCCACAAAGGTGATGCTATAATAGATCTTATATAACCAGTTTCATTAGTCTTTGTTCCCTATTCTGGTATGTGCTTTCAGTATATCGAGGTGGAAGGAAGAATGGATAGAGTTTTTAGCATCTATTACATGCCAGCCACATTCTAAGCATTTTATAAATGTTATATCATTTGATTTTCATAAGAACCCTGGGACTGGGCAGAGGTTAAGTGATTTGCTCAGGATCACACAGCTAGTAAATGTCTGAAACAGATTTGGAAGAGAGGAAGTTCAGAATCTCTATGAAGCACAAATAAATGTCCCCCTATTTACAAAAATGGCAACAAAAAGACAGATGATCCAAGACCAAAAACCATTAACATATATTTTGTTTAGCCTGAAAGCATTCCACATTTTTGTTAATATGTTTTCTTTTTGCTTATATTTGTATCTCCAGCATTGTGTCTAGTACATTGTGTTTTCCTCTCTCTCTCTCTCTCTCTCTCTCTCTCTCTCTCTCTCTCTCTCTCTCTCTCTCTCAGAGAAGGCACCAATCTGCTTTGGTAAATGGCGTTTCCTCACATGAGAGTTCCCTGCATTAGTAAAATCACAGATCCAATCCCCACCCCTATTCTAGCAGTTGAAAAGATTAATGTAGCAGTAAAATTACCTAACGTACACTGGAGACATAGGGATTATAGACCCAGCCATGCCATTTCCTATATGTAAAAGAAATTTTTTATGATACCAAAATGTGTCTTAGATGAAAGGGCCAATGTGGTGAGAAAACCCATAACTGGTTATTTTGAGGACTGCTAAGCTCTTTCATTAACTTCTACTTTGTACTTGATATAAAATGAAACAACTAGCCTTTTCACATTTTAAAGAAGATATATATAAATTCAGGTTAATGATAGATTAATCATTTGCAATAACTTGTCCCCTTTTCTTTATCCTAAATGTGCCCATTTCCTTGAAAATGTTTAAATGGATACCATCTGTTTTGGAAGCTTTATCTATATGCAGACTTTCACATTCCCTAATAACCTGTTACAATTTAATACCAATTTCCCTTGTGATATTTTTGCCCTGTCAGGCATTTTTCTCTTCCCAGGATCTATCACCTCAATTCCTTTGTGGGCAAAGGTAAACAGTTCAAGTGTACTTAGTGACCTGCCATACCTACTGTTCCTTTAATATGCATTGGTGTATAATGAGATTGATTCAGACTGATCTGTAGCACTGTAAAATGAGTAATGTTTGCATACAGGGAATAATGTAAAACAAATCTTTGCCAGTTTCCCTGGCATTTGTTTGTAGCTCTTTGGAGCTCATAGATACATTAACTCCAAAAATGAGATTTCTGAAATGTGCTCTTTTATGAGATATAAAAATGATATCATGATGACTTTCAGTTGTTGCCAGACTTTTAAATAAAGGTGACAAATGACTTTTCTTAGAAAAAAAATCTAGTAATAATAATAATGATAATGATAATGATGATAATAGTTGGTATTCTTCTAAAGGTCTCTGTATCATGGTATGCCAACAAAGAAAAAGTTAGCACTTTTCCAGTTACTAAATTAAAAAGCCAACAAATGAATTCAGAATTCTTCTAAGTCTCCCCTGTTACTATCACTAAATATGTCATATCAATCCTAACCACATTCCTGTCTTTTGAAGAATCTCAAGCAGCCAGAAATGAAACTGAGATATGAGGTCAAATCCTGTTGATAAGCAAAGATGGGTATTGTAGGGAAGAAAGCACAGGATTTGAGAACCAGATGACCTGGGTTCAAAGCATAGAACTTTTGCTAAACTACATTTGGGACCTGAGGCCAATTATTTCTCCTCTATTTGCCATTTTCCTCCCCTGTAAGATGAAGTGGTTGGACTTGATGATTCCTAGGGACCTTTCTAACTCTGGATCCCAAACTGACTTAAATAGGTCACCTATTATAGAGTAGCACAGAGGGCCCCTTTTCATTCAGTATACTGTAATGTATTTTCTGAGCCTGGCAGAAAACCATTCTTAGATGTAAGGGAAAAGGAAATTGGCATTTAGAGGTTGGGAGCTGTTTATGTATTTCCTCTGTTCAGGCAAAAAAGGAAACCGATAAAAAGTTATTTTGATGTGTTGAGATTTTTTTTCCACTTTGGGAAGACTGAGAAGATAAGCCTTAAAATTTAATGGACCTTGAGTTGCCTATGGCCAGTGCAACTAAAACAATGAAGGGGAGCCTTGTTCAACTGTTGCTAAATCTTCCCTCTTCCCTCATTACTTTCCCTCTATTTCTTCATCTAGATAAAGAATTTCTCATATAAATAAGTGTATATATGCCATGACTCTAATGGACTGAGTTCAATCTAGAGAGATTTCCTCTTAATAATCTTCATAACTAAATCTCCATCCAGGTTAAGTCCTTCAAAATAGAACAATTTCGCTTGTTTCTCTAAAGATTCTGCTTCTCTGCAGGTGCCAAGGCTAACAAAAGAAGAAACACAGTATAGATTTATTAAAGCAGTAAAAAGCCATAAAAGGTAGTATTCTATAACTGGACATCTTGCAGTGGGAGCTGTCCTCACTCCAAGATCCCATATCATCCCTACCAAGTCACAACTTGCTGAATAGAAGGCAAAGGTCTCCTTGTAAGCTGACTGCTTCTCCATGGAGTATACACTCCTTTCTCGATTTTGCTTCTGGCATCACCATTGCTATACCAGACTTATCCTTAGTCTATGGGCTCTACACTTCCCAGTTGCCTCTCCATTCACAGGCTCTTTCTTCCCCCAGAAGCATGGTCTCAGTGGAGCAGCTCCTGGCAGTCGCCTGGAAGCAGCAGCATTACTAGTTAGGTGCTTTCCTAGGCAATTAGAGATTGCCTTCCACTCCATCTATATCTTAGCTCCCCATTCATCTTGGACTTACTTGCACAAAGAGAAGGAGAGCGATTGAGTTAGGTGATTGCTTTCAGCATTTCAGGACCACTCTTTGCTTGTGTTTATTGAACACATGCATAAAGGACCAAACACTAACCATCAGAGCAATCACAAGTTCATTCGTTCAATTGTCTATTCAAAAAGCATCTAGTGAGAGGAGCAGAACCAGGTGAACATTATACACAGAGACTGGCACACTGTGATACAATCAAATGCAATGGACTTCTCCACTAGCAGCAATGCAGTGATCATGAACAACTTGGAGGGAGCTATGAGAAAGAACACTATCGACATCCAGAGGAAGAACTGTGGGAGTAGAAATCCAGAAGAAAAACAACATCCAGACGAAAAACAACTGCTTGATCACATGGTTCGATGGGGATATGATTGGGAATGTAGACTCTAAGTGATCACCCTAGGGCAATTATCAATAACATGGAAATGGGTCTTGATCAATGATATAAGTAAAACCCAGTGGAATTGCATGTAGACTATGGGGAGAGAAGAGAAAGGGAAGGAGGGGAGGGAAAGAACATGAATCTTATAACCATGGAAAATTATCCTAAATTAATTAAAGAAAAAAAAAACAAAAAGCATTTAGCATTATTAAGAATTTTCTATGTCCTAAATTCTGAGGATACGGGAAAAGTCAAGAACAGCCCCTGCCCTCAAAGAGCTCATAATCTATTAGGAAAAAACATATAAATAATTACATATTTATATTAAATATGTTTTTATGTTAAATATTGCTTTAAGATGTTTAGTCCTAAATAAGACTCAGGGTCCAGGAGTGAGATAAAATATATTTCTGTTTCCACAGACAGGTTTGGAATTTCATTTTTGTATTTCTTAGCAAGGAACCAAAATCAGACAAAAGCCTCTAGTCCTGTAATTAACAAGCAAAAATGTTATTTAAACTAATGATTATCCTTCACAATGGAATATAAATCCAACCTTAATTCATAAATCTGTTCATTATTCTGTGCTACAGGCATTTAGCCATCACCTATATAAAAGGTTAAACAAAAAAAAAACTACTTTAATATATTGCAGCTTTTTTTTTAATTTGTTTTTTTTTTTCATTTCTTAAGACGTTTTGTTCAGAAGATTCTACTTTTAAAGTGTATTACTAGTTACAATTAGTGGCCTCATTAAGTGTTGGAAAGCATCAGCTGTAGAGCTATTAGGAGACCAAGATAACAATTCTTGCTGGCTGCTAGCCCCAGGCTAAGCTGTGCAGAGAACCCTTATAGACAATTCGGTGGGGAAATTATGAGGATCCAAAAATCAGTTCAAGTGGAATTGGGGAAATCTTTCTCTTTAACAGCTTGTATCCGCTCTTTATATCCCTGTAAACATACAGAACACATGAATAGAGGACTAGGGATCCTGGACCAAATATTTTATTGTTTTTCCCTCATAATAAACGAGATTCTAAAAGGGTAAAAAATAGCTTGTAGGGGTAAGAATTAAACAATATGAACACTTCTGAGAATTGGAGATGGACTGTGAGCAGCTGCTGAAATTTCCTGGGAAAGAACAAGGGAACGGGAGAGCCCCCTCATCTGCCAGTGGAGTCCGATTGTCCTTTCTCTTTACAAGTTCACAGCTCAGGGCTGCAACTCACACTAGCCTTAATTGGGGTTGCTTGTGTTTCAAAGGTAAATGAAATCCTTTGTTTTAGCCACTAGGTAGTTGGGGGAGCGGTGCTTTTAAAAAACAACCCTTTCCCCTCCATGTTTTAATCAATTCCTTTTGAAAAATAAACAAGACCAGTAAATGAGGAAACATAAATCATTTTCCAGAAGACAATTTTAAGTTATGAGCCTGCTGTTCAGAAAACTTGCAACTGTTTCTTGGTTTAAAAAAAAAAAAAACCACTGCAGGGCAGATAAAGGACTGAGCTTACTGCACCCCCTGCTGGTTGACTCCCAATTTTCCAATTAGGAAATCAATTAGGAAGGCATGGCGAAAAGAGCCATCATAGCAATTTTTAAAAAATATGTATTTCAATATTGTATTTTCCCAGTTACACGTAATAACAATTTCAACATATGTTTTCTGAAATTATAAGATTCAAATTGTTTCCAGTCCTTTCTTTCTTCCCCCCTCCCAGAGATGGTAAACAATCTAATCTGGGGTCATAGCAGTTTGAAAGGAAATGTCTACTAGTCTTTGGATTCTTCAGTTTTAAGGAACATTTCTGTAATTCAGAGATTTGGAGATTTGCCTTGTGTGCATGGTTGACATAATTTTTTACAAATCTTTTACAAAAAATTATTATAAAAAATCTTTTTTACAAAGATTAGTATAAGAATTTGGTGTTGGTGTTGTTTAGGCATTTTTCAGTCATGTCTAATTCTTCTTCACCCCTTTTAGAGTTCTCTTGGCAAAGATACCGGGGTGGTTTGCCATTTCCTTCCCCAGCTCATTTTACAGATGAGGAAACTGAGGCAAACTGGGTTAAGTAACTTGTCCAGGGTCATGTAGCTGGTTTTTCAGGCCAACTTTGAATTCAGAACTATCCTGGCTCCAGGATAATCCCTCTACTCATTGTGCCACCTAGCTATGCCTCAATCCAAGAATATGTTTTAAAATTTTTATTTTGTTCTTTTCAAGGAGTAATTAATGACCAGTATTTACTCCCATATTTCAAATTCTTGTGGAAGTTCCAGGGATGTTTAATGTATACAGAAACTTGTAAAATGTCAAAAAAGAACCTTGTTTTCAGTCACAATATATCCATATTTAGAAAATATTTTTTATCTATTATATGAAATAGAAAGTCATAAAAATTTGCTTTGAGAGTGATGCTTTCAAAAGCATATTTAGTACATTTTAATTATTGTTCATCCTATCAAAATCTTTCCTTACAAAGTAATTATTCTTTATGCAATCCAATTTAGTTGAAAGGACATTCATCAATAAAGGAGATAATCGTAGCTCTACAGTCACACTCTGGAATAAATTATTTATCAAGAGTGAAAGGAGCTTGCAAAAGACTTGAACAACTTGTTCTATATTTTAATCCTGAGATACTAAGGTTTGAAATTAACTATTGTAGCCTGCAAAGTTCAATAGACCAAAGGAAATTAGAAGATGTCATCCAAAACAGTGATTTGGGGCCCACTAAGAAGAATCTCACCATCTAAATTGATCACCCATTTCATGAATTCCTAGTAGTCCAGTTGCACCTCCCAGGTTGTGGAGGAATAGTAAACGTCTGTCACTCTCATTAACCAATGGGACCTATGATCCAGAACCAAAGCTCTGTCTGACTATTTTACTTAGCCTTGGTTCAATCTTGGAGTTGTCTCAGAAATCATTCTATCTGGTTCATGCCCCACAATGGTTTCTCTTTCAATATCAGAATTTAACTCTAGTCTAGGTGTCTACATAAAAAGTAAAAACTCATATCTCCCATATGAACACTTGGGCTAGTGATACATCGAATTTAAAAAAAAGCTTTATTTAATGAAACTATAAATCCAAAACAAAAAAAGGATTATACCCAAGGTCATAAATAGTCAAGACAATTCTCCTTCCTGATCTGGTGAATCCCACCTCCCCTGGGAACCTTTACAGTGCTAGAGACTTATGCTACTACTCTATAATTGATAGGAAATCACTTGGAGTCATTAGAGATGAGATCTTCCCCTCCCTGAATCTGACTCCCCAGCTGCTTGTGAAATCCTAAAGACTTATGGCTATGTATAGTCCCAATGGAATTGCCAAGAACTACATTTTTGAATTTTTGTGTATAGGATGTAATAGAGACATATCCTTTTTCATATAATGGAGTGATGGGTTTAGTGGTAATAATGGTGAGGAGAGGAACATGATCTTCATTTGAGAAAATTCCAAGATATCAGAATTCTTGATGCTCATTCCTTAAACCAAAGTTAATGTCCAGAGTCTAGATTTGGGGTCCAGGGGGAGGGAAGGAGTGAATGGTATACAAGCAAGACTATCTTTCATGAAAATGGAGGCTGTGTATTGTTCTGAAGCTTCCGTGGAAATAGAATCAAACTGGAGTACTGTGAAATAATGGGATGGTAATTTCTGAGCAGGACACATTTTCACTGAAACATGGACCTTGTGTATCCAAAGATTCTAAAGGATGGGAACTTATAAAATCAATGCCATGCAGTGGGAGTCTGCAGCCTAGAGTGAGATGAGATGATTCCATTCCCATAGTGATAAAACAGGCTTCCATGATGGCCACAAACAGAAGATGGAAAAGATCAGTCAGATGAGATGATTCTAGTCCCATGTGGCCCCAAACAGAAGATGGGGCTGATCTGGGGATGGCTGACAGTTTCTTTACCCCATTTATTTATGCATGGGAGATATATGTTTCCATCCTTGAATAATGGAGTAATCCAAGATTTTTTTGTTTTATTTAGTTTTGTTTTCCCAGCCACCAGCTATAGAAGTAGAAAAAAACTACTTTGTATCTTAGAGCAGAGGTTGAGCCTACTATTCATTGCTTTGTTTAAGGCAGTGTGGTATGTAGTTCATAGAAAGCCAGTTTCAAAGCCAGGTAGACCCAGGTTCAAGTTCCATCACTGACATAAGCTGGCAGTGTGACCCTGGTCAATTCACTAAATTTCTCAGTGCTCCAGGCAATTGTGTGTATATATAAATCACAGAAAAGGTGCTGAACTGCATTGGTAAGAGTTTCTCCAACTAGGAATTCCATACACCAATGAAATTATAAGTCAAGCCCCTGACCCTTCTTGTAACTTGCATTGCTTTAAGGAGGAAGAAGAAAAAAGAGGAGGAAGAGAAAGATTTTCATAGTCATAACAGGAAAGAGATATGGCACAAGGAAAATCCCTGAGGACCCCTAAAGTGGATCAAAGCTCCCTTGCCTGAGTTATCTGGTGTGATTCATCAGCCAGGTACCAGAGCACCCCTCCCACTTCTTAGGGCTGCTTTGTACTCAGATGGTGACCAGAAAGTAATCTCAGCAGTCAGTCCTTTAGTCTCTTGAGCTACCCAAGTATCAAGGAAGCTGTCAACATTTTAAATAAAAACTAGCCTAACTTGCATGAAGGAAGAGATCAGGATATTATTCCTACCTGAAGCACTGAGGCTTTAAAAGTTGCCATTGGATTTAAAAGTGGAAGATGATTTAAAGGCCAACCTTCTCATCATATAGATGGGAAAACAAACCCAGATAAATAAAAATGTTTGGGTCAAGGTCACACAGTTAAAAAGTAGTTAGCTAAATGAGGATTAGAACCCAGGTCCCCTAACATTAAATTCAAAGCAATTTTCAACACACCATGACACATGGATCATGGATGACTTGAAGAGGAAAAGTCTCAGAAATAGGCAACAGATTATGAAAGCTGAGAATATCTAGACTAGACACTATGTAAATTCTCCAAATAGTCATGTTTATCTACTGTTCATTCTGTACAATTCCTTGGATCCAGAAGCTTTCCTTTTTCCCCTCCCATGATGTTTCATTGGTTTACTTTGTCTGCCATACGAATGCACTTCAAATCTCTCTTAAATATTGTCTCCAACAGTCACAGCGGACTATAATTGAAAACTTGGCTTGGCTTACTAAGAATGTAAGTTGGTAGAACAAGAAGGAATCTCCATAATTTATATCACTGTCACATAAAGTCTAACAAAAGGTCACTGGCATTTTGGATAATTAGTCATGATGTAGATTAATGTACTCAGACAGATTTTTTAAAAAATAAATTGTTGGAGATGGTTGAAAGTCTTTCTTGACCACCTACATCAACAATGAATGAAAAAAATTAATCACTAATAAAATCCCTATATGGGGTTTATCTAGATTTTTCTAATATAATTATAAAGTTCAGGAAATTACCAGATAGTTTTAAGTTTCTTAGGTTCTTGTCTAAAAGTTTTGTAATATAATTTTATTTTTCTAGTTATCTCTCTCTCCTGCTCAGGAGTTTTAAATCTATTAGCCATAGCTTTATATGCTGCAATTTTAAATCTAATTTTAAAGTGTAAAAAGTCTGTCTTCTCTTGTCACTGTCAAAATTGTTTTTGTCTTGTGGGAATACCAAATTTCTCTCTATTCACAGAACATATTTTCTGCCTCACTTATCCTCTGAAAATATAGAAGCAATTGGTGATATATTCTGAATTTTTGAAACCATGTGCATATTAAAACAAGGAATTATGAGTTTCAAAGGATAGGCATTAATATGAATTAAGCAGCAAAGTCTGAGAATTCTTTTTAAGAACTCTTGTTTATATACCTGAATGGTCCCAGAATATTTATTTACTATTTTGTTGTTATTCAGCATTTCAGTCACATCTGACTCTTTTTCACCCAATTTGAGATTTTCTTGGCAAAGATACTGGAGTGGTTTGCCATTCTCTTCCCCAGCTCATTTTATAGATGAGGAAACTGAGGCAAACAGGGTTAAGTGATTTGCCCAGTCTCACCACCAGTAAGGATCTGAGGCCAGATTTGAACTCAGGTCTTCATGACTCCAGAACCCACATTCTATCAACTGTCCCACCTGATGCCTTATTTACTTACTTTACTTACAATATCTGTTTCCCAACCTGGTCATAGTCTATTTTTCCAGCCATGTATTACTTTAGTTCCCAAATTCTTTAGTCCAGCCATATTGGCCTTTTCTCTATTCCTCACACAGAGTTGCTCATTTCACATCTTCAGGCTTTTGCTCTGACCTTCCCTCAAGTCTGCTGTGTGCTCTTTCATTTCTTCCTCACAGAATATAGAACTTTACCTTCAAGACCCAGAACAAATACCATCTTCTCCCTGAATCATTTCCTATTCCCCTAACTTCTTCCTAACTATCTTGTGATTATTTTGCATTACATACACTCATATGTATATAACATAATGTATATGCATATATAACACAAAAATACTTGTATTTGTATATACTATTTCTCCAAATAGAAAATCAGTTTATTGAAGTCAGAGATTTCTTTGTATCTCCAACTCCTAACACAGTATCTATTATCTAATAGTTACTTTATAAAAGCGTATTGATTTATACTACCAGATATTGTACTTATTTTCATTTAAAGTACTATTAACCTTCATAATGGATAGCTAGGTGGTACAATGGATAGAACACTGGGTCTGGAGTCAGGAAGAGCTGAGTTCAAATTTGACCTCAGACATTTATTACCTGTGTGACCTTGGACAAGTTATTTAACTCTGTTTGCCTCAATTTTCTCATCTGTAAAATTAACTGAAGAAGATGGTAAAGCATGCCAGCCAAGAAAGACTGAAATCAGGTCATGAGGAGCCAGCCATGTCTGAAAAGACTGCAAAATAAAACAACTAAACCTTTGCCAAATACTGATCTGATTTCTCATGATGGGACAGAGATGATCCTGGGTCACTAAAGCCAAAGTCAATAGTGGAGAAACTCTGGAGGATTGTATCACATTGGAAAGGCTTATTCCTGACAAATACAAAGAAACTTACCAGTAATCATTGGTCACTAGGTAATTAATTCTTTGGCTATGGTTCCTTATGAAACAAAGAAAAATACTTACTAGCCTAGTCCAATGAGGTTCTTTCTTTCTTTTTTTTCTTTTTTTTTTGGAGTAATAGCATCAAACTGACAGAAGAGAGGGCAGAAGATGCTACACATAGCAGAACATATATTTGTCAGTTTGTCCCATCTGGGACTGTTAATGCCATCAATGCGAAATCATTGTTGAACAATGAATGAATAGGCTTAATACTTGAGAAAAAATACTTAAGAAGTTGAATGAAAAATATAGAGACATTGAAACTTATAGATCTTCCCAGAAGGGGCAGATAAAGGCATTGATTAGATTTTGTTGTACCTCTACAAAATTTGTATGAGAGTTGATTATTTTTAAGATCAGTGCTCATAATATTTATTTTAAAAAGCGTGATGGAGAAAGCTGTGGTTTACATCTCTTGCAAAGGATAAGCAGGTAGTGAAATGCTACAAAGAACTCAAAAGACCACACCAATGAAAGTGTGCAGACTTTTGTGACTTTATTAGAATAGAGAAAACTAAGGAGACTGAAAAAATTGTTGGAAAATATAGTTCAAGATCAAGAAATGAAAGAAACAAGGGCTTGTTGAGTAGTGTATTCGAATAGGATAATCTGTGGAACTATTGCTAGTTACAATAACTGTAGATACTCTGGCTGTGACTAGAGAGATACTAGGGGAACCAGAGGGTGCCTAGTTGTAATGGTGATAGAAATACTTCTGATAGATAGAGAGATACTATTAGAGAGAGATACTCTTGCATTGCCTATTGATCACTACTGATGGCTAATAGATCAATATTTTTCCTACCCTCCTCCTCCCTCAATCCCTCCCTTCACCATCCTTTTCTGAAACCTTCTGGCTTCGCCCCTCCCCCCTGAATGGACCTTAAGATTTATTAGGAAAAACTCTTTTCTCTTCCTTTCTCAAATAAGGGGGTTTATTAGGAACAAAAGGATGGAGAACAGAGGTAAGATGAGGTGAGAGGGATGAGGGTTTCCCTAATCTATAATGAGGGATAAGAGGATTATGGGAAATGCCAGTCCTGTCACAGTTGTGATTCAAAGACAGTCAGAGAGTTTGAAGGACAAGCATTTTTTTTCTTTTAACCAGCCATATAATCTCTGCTTGAGTAATTCAAGCCCAGACACTGTCAGAAACCACAAAGGTCTCTCTCTCTCTCTCTCTCTCTCTCTCTCTCTCTCTCTCTCTCTCTCTCTCTCTCTCTCTCTCTCTCTCTCTCTCTCTCTCTCTCTCTCTCTCTGCCTAGGTCAGGAAAAAGCCAGTCTCCTCCTTGGTCAGCAACCCCAGCCCGTCTCTCAGTTCATCCCCTGGCCAGGCTCCAACTGACTTTCCTGGGAACATTCTGTTTTGAATGTTCACCTTGATTGACAGATGATGTCCCCAGCTTTCTGTCTTGCATGCATGACATTCTCTCTTCCTTCATGCTTCTTCCACAATAGGAGAAAACTTAAAACCTCATATCATAAATATTTTCATCAAAAGTGATTCAGGGGGACTCTGATTCAGGTGGCTCACTGAATTGAGAGCCAGGCCTAGAGACATAAGGTCCTGGGTTCAAATCTGAATTCAGTCACTTCCTAGCTGTGTGACCCTGACAAGTCACCCAACCCCCATTGGTCTAGTCCTCATTACTCACCATTTCACAGAACATCACCTTTTTTTAGAACAAGGATCAAGTTAGAATAAAGAAAAAATAAAAAGGAATTATGGCTTTCAACTAAAACAACTTCCTGACCTTTTTTTTAAATGACACAGAAAATGGGAGATATTTTTTAAATGACAGTGGCAAAGACTATCATTTTCCAAGGAAGTTTAACTACAAGACCCTAGAAACCCACTTAGCCAAAGTAGAGTGAAGTGGCAATCAAGGATGATGAAGATTTAGTATGTAAACTTATTTTTTAAATAACGACATTGAGAGAGTATTAGTAGTATTGTTTCATAAAAAAAGGAGAAGCAATGGAACAAAAACAAATTCCCTAGACATTTGGCAAAAGTGTCAAGAAAGCTAGAAACCATAAAAGGATGAAACTTGAAGTACAACAGATTTTTTTAAATGGAAAAGACTTGCCAAAGCTACAATAACAAAACATTCTGCCCATCAGTGACATGGAATCTCTACATTTCAATGTTAGATGATAATAATAATTATAATGTGATGTTAGCATCATAGTTCTTAAAGTATAAATGACACAAAGGAAAGCAAAGATTAGAGCAGAAGATTAGACTCAGGTTTAAAGAAGGAGTCCATGCAAGAGGTAACAGTTTTGAGGTTGTTGAGTATTATTGTAAAGATACTTGAAAAAGAGGAAGATTGAAAAAAATTAAGAATATTACTTTTATTTTTTCTCATTTAAAAAATTAATTACATGTAGAAACAATTTTAGATAATTGTTTATTTTTGAGATTTTAGAATTGATTGCATCCCACAATTTTGAGATATTTTCTCCTCATCATTTTCTTTAATGATTTGTTGATTGTCTCCATAAATTTTATCTTTTACTCATTCATGAGGTTATTTAGTTTACAATTAATTTTTAGTCCTTCTTTCTGCTATCCTTTGTGAATATCATTTTATTTCATTATGGTTTTTAAAATATGCATTTAATGTTTCTGCTTTTTTACATTTGGATATGACGTTTTTGTGCCCCATTATAGGATCAGTTTTTGTGAAGGTGTCATGTACTTCTGAGAAAAACTGTATTTTTTTTCTATTCCCAATCAGTTTCTCCAGAGGTCAATCATATCTAATTTTTTTCTAAAATGTCTATTTACTTCCTTAACTTCTTTCTTGTTTAATTTTTTGCTTAGATTTATCTACTTGTAAGAGACGAAGGTTGAAGTCCCCCATGAGCAACGTTTTGCTATTTCCTCCTGCTGTTACTCAGGTAACTTCTCCTTTAGGAATTTGGATGATATGCCAACAATTTGATGAATATATTTTAATATTGTTTCGTTGTCTATGAAATAATTTATCATAATATAATTCCCTTCCTTGTCACTTTTGATTAAAACAAATTTTACTTTTGCTTTGTCTGAAATCATGATTGCTGCCCCTGGTTTGTTCGTTTGTTTTTTAATTTTAGCTGAGTCATAGAAAATTATGCTCTAGTCTTTTACTCTCTGTGTGATTCCCTGTTTTAAACAGGTTTCTCGTGGAGAGCATATTGTAGGACTCTGGATTTTAATCCACTTCTCTATCCTTTACTCTTTTATGGGTGAGTGCATCCCATTAACACCCACAGTTATGATTACTAATTATGTGTTTCCCTCCATCTAATTTTCCCAACTTACTCTTCTCTCTCTCCTTTTAGCCTTTCCCCATTCACAAATGTTTTACTTTTGATGACTGCCTTCCCCAATGTACCCACCCTCCTTTTTGTCCATTCTCCCTTTTCCTTATTGTCCCTACCCCCCTTCAGCTGACTGAGTGTTGGTATCATTCCCACTTGGAGCTAGTTCTGATCAGAGTAAAGTTCAAGAATAGCAAACCCCTTATCTTCTCCACTGTGTTTTTCTCTTATGCACCTCATAATGAGAGATAGTTTATCCCTTTGTCTCTTCCTCTTCTCTTCTCCTCAGGTGTTCTTTGCCACTCATTTTTTATATCATCCAATCTTATTTAGTTTTCTTTCTGCTTTCTTGTATACTTCTTTTCATTGCTTTAATAGTTACAAAGTCTAAAGTATCTTAAGTGCTTGAAGTATCTTGAATTTTAAGTACCTTATTTTTCTCAAGTATCATAGATACCTTAATTATTTCAATTACTACTTTCCCAGATATTAATGTTCTCAATTCAACCTTATCAAAACACTAAAATTTTCATTTTATCTTTTTATGCTTCTCTTAAGTGTCATATTTACTCATTAAATTTTCTTTTTAGCTGTTTTGTTGGTTTTTATTTGTTTGTTTGTTTTTGGCCAGAAAGTCAGTAATTCCTGTATTTCATTAAATGCCAATTTTTTGCCCTGAAGAATTATGCTGTTTTATTTGGTCTGTAATTCTTGGTTGTAGTCCTAGATCCTTTGCCTTTCAGAATGTCATATTCCATGCCTTCCAGTACTTTAATGTAGAAACTGCTAGGTCCTGTGTAATCCTGACTGTGACTCTACAGTATTTGAATTCTTTTCTTCTGGCTGCTTATAATACTTCCCTTAGCTTGGGAGTTCTGGAATTTGACTTTAATACTTATGTTTCACACGTTTTCCCACTGGCATTGTCTTATTCTGAGTTTATATTTTGGTCTCTCTTGTCACTAAAGTAACTTTCTAAGTGACTTTTTTTTTTGTATTTTGCTAATTTTTCTGTTTGTTTGTTTTTTCCCCTCTCCATTACTTTATCTATCTGCTGAAGTTCTTCTATGTTCCGAAGGTAGAAGGAACACTGCTCCAACCTTGCCGAATACTCTTCTCTGGTACTTGGGGTAGACCATGGTTCTCATGGTCTATCTGCCAGGGAGGTGGTACTGTTGACTTGCTCTGGGGAAGCTTGTAGCTGTTTTGTCCAGTTGTACTCAATACCTCATGGTACCAGTTCCCCTGTTGTTTTGTGGACCGGGCTGGTCTCTGCTCTGCTGCTTCCTTACCCCTAGCAAATAGCTTGGGCTTGGCATATCCTCTGCTCTAGGCTCTGCTGCCTCCATAATTCTGCTGTCTCCTAGGAGTGTGTACTTTCATGTAGTTCATCCAGTTTCCTCTCTGCTTTACTATAGACTCAGGGCTGTGCTGCCACTTAAAAGTTTATAAGTTTTCTGCCTTTTGGGTCTCCTATACCTAACTGTATAGAGTATCTGGGGCTGGACTTATTCCCATTCTGCAGTTTCTTTGTCTTTGATGGAGTTCCATTGTGTTAGACTGCTCCAAATTCGGCAAGTTCTCACAGATGCTGTGTTGGCTGGGCCATTCTCTCTTACCCTGGTGACATACATTCATGCAACTTTCCTTTATGGAGGCAGAAGGTAAGAAGAGCATCCTTTATTCTGCCATCTTAGCTCCTACCATGCGATAACACAGATATTGCTTTTAAAAGAGTATTGGCATATCTGTCTCAGACACTTCTTAGCTGTATGACCCTGGGCAAGTCACTTAACTTCAATTGCCTAACTCTTACTAGGCAAAAAATAATCAGTTCTACCTTGGAACTGACACTCAGTATCAAATCAAAGACAAAAATAAGAGTTTTATTGTTTTAAGACTATTGAGGAAATATCTATGCTTACTATCCCAAATGCCTTTTTTTTATCTCTTTCCCTTATGAGAAAAATACATCTCTGGTAAAGATATGAGAAGAGAAGAGGTGATAAGGAAATGAGCTCTATTCAGAACCCTTATTATCTACATGGAACAAATAAATAATCCAGGAAGCAAAAGGCTATTTGAATTACTGATATTAAATCATTAACAAAGTGAAATGTTTGGAAGATTTTCAACTAAAAATTCTTAAAATGTCACTGATAAATGGAATTCTAGCCTGATGCTTCTCTTAGAGATGAAAGAATGAAAGAGAGACTTTCAAGCTATGATAGTATTGAATCTTGCCTATGCATCCCTGCTAGGCTGTTGGCAGTGACAGCATGGCCCTTGTCTACTGTCCTCAAATGGGGAAATGGCACTTTCTCTTGGAGACAGGGTTTGCTAGGTACTAATTCAGATATCTACCCATGTCATACATGAATTAGACATCTTAATATATTAATTGGGCACTATGCAAATATCTTACATTATCAACAGAGAACTACATAGAAGTTATAGAGGCAACATGAAAAATATGAACCAGGAAAAAAGGTAGGCAAGTCGTATAACAAGAGTGAATGATAAGCCATGAGCAGTCTAAGTGCATCTTTAGAATAGAAAAAGATCTAAAAGACCAGCACATTGGGTACATCCCTTGGAGGATTTATTATAGAACAGAGTCAAAAGTTAAAGAAGTTTCAAAATGTTGTGATCTGTAATTTCAAGGGAATCAATGAGATCATAGATCCATGACAATTGTTTTTGTCAGTGCTCCAGTACAGTAACTAGCCACCAAAGTGGCTTGACAATGATAAAGTTCAATATCAGAAAATCATATCACTTTATCAGTAAAAATGACATAAAAGAAGAGACATAACTATCTGCTTTGCTACTATACCACAAGAATCAAGAAACTTTTTAATGACGTCAAAATCTTTATATATGTTCTCTCCCCAAAACACCCCAAAACATGAGCTCTTTTGTTTGTCTATTTGTATTCCCCTTCTTTGCATGTAACAAACACATAATAATTACTTTTTCATTCATTCATTCATTCATTTATTAAATTAAAACACTTTTTATTGCCAAATTTCTTATTCCCCTATGTAATTAAGGAGTCCCATTGACAAAAGATTAAAAACAATGATGCCACCAAGATTTAAGCACCAATTCTTGATATGTTATGTTGGGAAATACTTGGTTCACTTCCTATTAGATTAAAAGCTTTAATTAAATTACCTCAGGTTGTATGAAACTCTACCAAATGTTTCCTTTTACTAATGATTTAACATTGGTAATTCAAATTGTAATTGTCTTCCTTGGACTATTTAGTTGCACCATTTTCTAAGGAACTCAGCTAAGACTGTGAACTGAGTGGGCAGAGAACTTGCAGGAGGTCTAGTTGGCCAAAATCATCCAAGGAACAATGTTTTATAAGTATACTGACAATATTGGTGCCCCTTGCCCTTCGATTTGTGCACTTCTGAGATTGTAGTTAGCCTAATCAAGTGGCATCAGCTTCAAGAAGCCAGGGTAATCTCCACACTATATAATAGAAACTCAGAATAGAATACAGGTTCAAATTTAATGTCAGATTTACAACACACAGTGAATGATCTCAACACTAAACGTAAATTGAAAGTTATTTGAACCTATTCATTGTTGTAAGGAATTGGTGACAGGTCAGAGAAGTAGAGAGGCATTTTGCAAAAAGATCAAAGAAATGCAAATATGAATGTAACTCCAATTCAAGAAATATTTATCAAACACAGTTGGTGAAACTGTGAACTGATACAATCATTTTGGAGAGCAATCTGGAAATATTCCCAAAGAGTTATTAAACTGGGTATACCCTTTGACCCAGTAATATGGCCATTAGGTATATTTCCTAAGGTGATAAGGAAAAAGGGGAAAGGACCTATAGGTTCTAAAATATTCATAGCAGCTCTCTTTGCCACAAAGAATTGAAAATTGAGGAAACACCCATCAATTGAGGAATGGCTAAACAAGTTGTTTAGACATAGTTTCATATATATATATTTTGTGTGTGTGAAATGATGCCTCCTCTGGGAACCTTAATGTAGCAGATAAATGATTTTTTTGAAAAAACATAAAAGACATACTGATTAATTACAACATGACAAGCATTATATTAGACCCTAGAAACACAAAAATAAAATGATGGTATAACAATCCATGCCCACAAGGAGCTTACATGCAATTAGATAACATAGTGGATAAAGTTCTAGACTCAGTTAGGGGGATGTGAGTTCAAATTCAGCCTTGGGAACAAATTAACTGTATGACCCTGAGTAAATTATTTAATCACACTTATTCTCAGTTTCCTCATCTAGAATGTGGTGATACTAAATATACTTACCTCCTAAGGGTATTGTGAGAAACAAATGAGATAACATAAAGTGCTTTGTAAACTTTTTTTTGAAGTATATAAATGTTAGGGTATTCTAGTTTGGCTATATGGAACAAAATAAATGCCACTGTTACAGCCTTTAAAAATGAATTAAAAAGACATCTATTTGCTCTTCCTATGAGATACCTTAAACTTGAAGCTTCTACTAGCTTCTTTGGTGACTACCAGAACCATTTTTGGCTTTTCAATTTAAAGAACCAAAGGACATTGCTTAAGATATATCTTAAAATGCACATGTACAATTCTCTTGTGAGTCTGCTGACAATAGTTAGATTGAAGGATACAATTATAGTAAGAGGTGTAAAAAAATAGACTCGAATACAGGACTACAATCCCCATGAGCCTTTGCTCCACTTCCCCAGAATGCCTTGTAATCTCACCTGGGCCGAGATCGAGAAGATATTTAAGCAAAGGCTTTTGAAGGGCTTGGCCTTTTTGGACTTCCGTTTGGAGGAGAGGCGTCTCTTCCATGATGTGAGGTTATTTTGTCTAGGCCTCTGGCCTAGGCACATGTTTCTTACTTGTATATTCTTAATCTTTAACCTTTAATAAACCTCTAAAAAATATAATACTCCTTGCAGAGAGAAACTAATTTCTACCAGCCTCAGTCTCCCCAATATTCCTAAATTTTAACTGTTACAGTTTTTGGCGACCACTAGATTGGATGAGAACTTCTCAAAAAATGTTTTTAGCCTAGAGAATTTTTTTAAAGCCACGATTCTCCAAGATACTCTTTAGAAAACCATCTTGATCGGCTCCTGTTTCTGCTCCTGGCCTCTCACCTGGTGCCCGAGCTGCGCTCCGGCTCCCGGCCCGACCCACCCCGGCAGTCTGTCTCTCACCCATCTGGCCTCCGACCCAGACAGCTCATCACCCCAGCCCCAGACCCACAAGCGCGACCCAGACGGCTCATCACCCAGATCCTCGGAGCAGATTGCTGAGGACTCATTGCGACCAGCTGGTAACAGTATTGGCCACGTGGGCGGAGGGGAGAGACCAGAGGGAAAGGAGACCGGGCAATTTTCCCTTAGGCTAAGCCTCCACGTGGATGGGGGTATTGGCCACAGGGGTATCAGAGAGGGGAAAGACAGAAAAGACTAAAGAGAAGAAACAGATCTTTTCAAACAGAAACTTAATAGCAATGGGCTGTTTAAAAGGATTTTTGACTCTTCTGGCAATTTCATTGATTTTGCCTGCCTGTCTGGGAGCAGACTCAGCCCAAAGATTCAACTTTAACTTTGGGGAGGAAAATGGGTGGCCCAGAGAACTGGAAGCCAGGCCCAGAGACGGGAGGTCTCTAGTTAAAATCTGGCCTCCGATGCTTCCCAGCTATGGGGCCCTGGACGGATCCCTTGAACCCCTTAGCCTAGCCTTTACTACTCTACCTTCGGACAATAGACATTTAAATGGATAATTAAAAACAAACAAACAAGAAAAAACAACCCAAGGAACTTTGAAGAGACTAAAGATTCTAAGGCATTTCAGACTCCAATGATTTATAAAAAATCTGTATTCTATTGCATTTTTTGTTATGGTTTAACTTTGTGATTTTAAGTTCATATATTACTGGATTGAATATTATTCTGTGAACTGAAGGTTGATTGAATTTATTTTGAATGTACTGAGTTTTGAAATTCTGTTGTTTTTCCCCTATAACTGTTGAACAAATATTGTTGTGAATAAGCCCATATATGAAAAAACAGCTTTTTTCTATTTTGCTGAGGATAGATGGACTTCAGAACTGGTTATAATTGTATTAACAACCTTTGGAAATTTTAATGTGCTAAATACCTCAAATGATTTGATTTTAAGGGTTTTTAAATATGATTTTGGAATTTTTTTTAACAGTCTGGTTATTTTTGCCTGCCCCTACCACGAGGTAAAGCCCATTCTAGTAGCTGAAGTGAAATGTATTTTATAACCCCCAACCTTCCCACATGTGAATGGAAGTTGGGCAGTTAATTTCAGGGCATTTGTACCCTTAAAAAGCCTCCAAAAGGAGCACCTCTTTATTTATGCTCTTTAGCTCACTATTTTACTTCTACCAGAATGATATATAGATTTCTTGATTATGTTCTTAACCCAAGATGAGTTTTACTTTGTTTAAAAAATATGTTTAAATACCAAGGTTGAAGGATTGCTACGTTTGTAAAAATTGTGACAAATGTCCATCAATTCATAGGTTTTAAAAATGTCACACAGCAACTTATGTGAAATATGAAAGTGTGTTTGCTATTGTAATTAATTGGGCTATTGAGAATTTTGGGGATTTTGATCAATCACCCACAACACGGGGGAATGTAAAAAAATATCATTATTTAAATTGCAAAGTTTAAATTCCTTTTGAGAAGAATTTTAGGTGAAGAAGATGCTACCTCTCTGAATCCAGAACTGAACTGTTGGAGAAGCCACCATGAAGAAGCCTCCAGACCACAAGTTGCACAAAATTGAACTTTGGGTGTGGTTGATTGAACATTTATTTGTATGTATACTTTTATGCCAAAGGGGATTGCCCCCTAACGGCTTTTTGTCAATGTGTTCAGAAATTATTGGTTTTATTCTTTTTTCTCTTATCCTCACACTATTGTAATCTTTTAAGTTTATTATGTTTTTATGATCCTTTTGGGGAAAAATTAATTTTTCCACAAATGATCACACCGGGGGATGTAAAAAAATAGACTCGAATACAGGACTACAATCCCCATGAGCCTTTGCTCCACTTCCCCAGAATGCCTTGTAATCTCACCTGGGCCGAGATCGAGAAGATATTTAAGCAAAGGCTTTTGAAGGGCTTGGCCTTTTTGGACTTCCGTTTGGAGGAGAGGCGTCTCTTCCATGATGTGAGGTTATTTTGTCTAGGCCTCTGGCCTAGGCACATGTTTCTTACTTGTATATTCTTAATCTTTAACCTTTAATAAACCTCTAAAAAATATAATACTCCTTGCAGAGAGAAACTAATTTCTACCAGCCTCAGTCTCCCCGTATTCCTAAATTTTAATCCTTACAGAGGCACCATGTACATATATAAAAAATAAATGTGCATCCATATATCTCTATATACAATTTGTACATATATACACACATATATAAATATTTATACAATCCCATAAATATTATTCATCCAGGGGATATAATCAGGTCTCATCTGACTTCTGATCAATTTGTCACTTCTAGAGGGGGAAAGGGTATCCAAGCTTCAAGGCTTAATCCTTTCCCTTCCACATATCAGTTCCACAGTGAATACACAGAGAGAACAGCAAATAAGCACATTTATCCAAATCACTACAAAATAAAAAATAGAGAAAGATATAGAAGGATATAGATATATATGTATATATAATTCAGAGTGAAGGAGCTCTCTTTTTAGAAGCAAGTTAACTCAGTTCAAGAAAGAGGGTTTTCTAGTCTCCAGAATAACAAGCTGTCTATGAGAGTGTCAGCTCTTCTTATGTCTTCTCTTTTATAAATCAATCTGAAGTATCCCTTCCAATTCATAAGAGTGGTAAAGGCTAAACAACTGGGGTCAAGGGACTTGCCTACGATCACACAGATAAGAAGTATCTGAGGCTAGATTTGAACCCATGATCTCTCATCTCCAGGTTTAATTCTCTAGCCCCTGGGCCATCTTTTTTTATTTTTATCACCTCATTATCCACTGCCCCATTTTCCCAGAGACGTTTTCTTCAGCAACCTTAAGTGAGATTGGCCTCTTCCATCTTCACTCTCAAAACTGGAAGGTGACTCAATAGTCAAAGAAAAATTGGAGCTTGACCAGTCCCAAAGGAGGAACTGGGAGAACTATACTCTTGCCCCTCAACCACTCCTTCACATTCCTCATAAAGGGCAAAGCCTTTATCTCCACTAAAAAAGGAGAGTCTCATACCAAAGGGATTTAGGGCAATGGTTACATCAGGATTTCCTTTAACCAATTAAGTGAAGAAGAGGGAAAGTACTGAAGTCTCTATTTAGCTTCCGTGTAAGAATGTTGCATGGTGAAATACTCTTGCTACTTAAACATCCCACCTTTGCTGGTGAGAAAGGAGGGCTGCTACAGAACTACAGCTGGCACAATCAGTTCTGCTATAACACTTCTTAGGAAAGCACAAATCTGTTCAATGTGACTGATTTATTAGAGAATAATTTGAGCATAAGGCCATTTGTCTAAGTGCCTTTTCTTCTACAAGAAACAGCAAGAACACAAAAACTCTAGCTAGCTGAACTGAGTCTTGTGGGAACTCACAAAAGGCACTCACCTTAAACTCTTAGCAGCTACCTCTCCACAAATGTGTTACTGTTATCTTCCTACAAGATTGGATAATAATGAATGCTTCACAATTACTCACAAGCTGCAACCCATCCAAAGGCCACTTCCACAAGCAAACTTAAGGTCTTTTTTCAAGGTAAAGAGCTAGTTTTATTATCTATCTTCTGCTGTAGCAGGAACTGTGGGTGAAGAAAGGCTGGTCCACATGGAAGCACTTCACCACCCCCATCCTAACCTTTCACCATGACTGCAGTTCCAGCCCTCCCAGTCCCAGAGATGCATTCTTGCCAAGCTCTCCCTCTAGCCTTTAGCAGCCTAGCCTGTGAGACCTGGGGCTGTGAACAAGTATCTATGTATTTCTCAACCATTTAACACTTACAAAATGGTGCTACTGTATTTATTAGGTTCTTTCCTTTTTTTAATGTGTCACTGAAAAAGCTTTTGAGTGTTGTGCCTCTAACCTTATTTTTCCCATAAGCCCTGTGAATTTTATTGTGCAATTATGCATAGTGCAGTGATTTTTTGGAATGCATATGTTGCTGTGTAGTAGAACTGACTGTACTGGCTAAGTTAGTTTATTTTAAATGATTGATGAAATAGTTACATCTGTTTTTCACCTATTAGAACAAAAGAAAAAAATAAACATTTATGTTTTGGATTTCCTCCTTAAGGGGCAGCAGCAGATCTGACACTATAATAAAAGTAAAATATTTGGAAAATACATCTAAGATGGGCAATTTTATGCTTGGAGCATAGAAACTGATCATGGAAGTTTCCCTAGAGAATAATTCAGGGTAATTAGTCAAGGTGCTGCTGGTCTCCAACTGCTCAATGTCTTATAGGCCATTTCACTGGGCAAATGAGATCTAAGTTGCTCATTGTTCCATGAGGAAAACTGCAAGTAGGCAAAATGTTTCTATTTTCATTTTCCTTTTCTTTAAGACTCCCCAAATTCTGATGTTCACTTAAAATGTTTCTTATAATAAGGACAATAATTAAACAAGAGCAGTGCTTAGCTCAACACTTTACACAAAGTAAGAGCTTGATAAATGCCTATTGGTTTGAATTAAATGAAAGTTCAAGGCAGAAGAATGGTAAGCATCAGGCAATGAGGGTTAAGTGACTTGCCCAGAATCACAGAGCCAGGAAATATCTGAGGTCACATCTGAACCAAGGACCTTCCACCCCAGTATATATATGCATGAGAATACACACCTGGATGAGGCATTGAATTGAAAGCATTAGAGAAGAGATACATCAGGACCTCAGGAGTACTCTTAGAACTCTGAGAAAGAGATATAGATGGCCTCACTCTGGAAAGAGAGAACAATAGATAGATAGATAGATAGATAGATAGATAGATAGATAGATAGATAGATAGATAGATAGATAGACAGATATAGATAGATCAACAGAGAGAGAAATCGATAGAAGAAAGATCTACTTTCTAGTTAAGATGAAAAAGATGTGTGGCTTTTTAGTGACATATGTAGATATGCTAGGGGTCTGACCCACCATTGTATAGTACAGTGATGGCAAACCTTTTAGAGACTGAGTACCTAAACCCCAACCCTCACACAGCATGTGAACCCTCCAACTTACCGCAGACAGGAGAGGGAGGAAGTGCTCCCATTGGATTGCTGGGCAGAAGAGTTAGTGAAGTAAATATGTCCTCAGGCATAGTTGTAGAGGGGAAAGAGAGCAGCCCCCTCCAGCACATGTGCCATAAGTTGACCAACAAGGGTATAGAGTATGAGGAAGACTCTGCTGCAACAGTAAACTTAGGTGACAGAGCAGTCAGCATCCAGGATATCCAGGATCACTGAGCCTAGGCAAACTTTCATCACATCAGCCTAGAATTCTATTTACTTGCTACCTTGAAATATCTCTTGTCTAGGAATATAAAGATCTGGGATCAGAATGTAATGCTATTCCCTTCTCACTTTCAAGAAGGAGGGTAACCTTTGATTTATACTCATGAGTTTAGCACTTTCTCACAAAATTCTGGGAAGAGGTCACTATGAAAAGGGAGCAGATACATTTATTCAAAAAACAGAAATTAGAGAATTTCTACATATTAGAAGTTCTCAAAGAATACAAAAGAGTAAAATCAGCTCTTTAGCTGAGAGTGAGAGATTTCAGTTCAAACTAGGAGAATGAGTTACAAATGACAGAGGCCAGTTTCCTCCTGCCTATGTCTCCAGGGGCTCCTGATAATCATTGGGAAAACCATTTGTCACCTTTCTCCAAATCCTCTCTCAAAGTCTATGGGTCCAAAAAAAACTGAAACAGGTTTCTTTTCTCCTCATTAAATGCCACGTCCAGTATTCTCTCAGGCAATCAGGGACTCATTTCTCTTTTACTATGCTCAACATACATGCTACACAGAATTGTTATTCAGAAAAAATACTATTCAAATAGATATAGAAATAGAAAGCTATATTGAGATATATGATAAGAGATACATATATATGTACATGTATATTGTATGTGTATATATTATATATACATATATATATAAAGAGAGAGATAGAGAGAGTTGTAACTTGTTCTATGAAAATTGAAGGCATAGGCCATCATCTCCAAAGTATAGTGCCTTGCATACATTTTTTGGGGAGTAGACTTGTTATGTTTTAAGCAAAGAACTTCTATCAATGAAAGTAACCATCTTTTTCTGTATCACATGATCTTTGGGTTGTGACTTGCCTAGACCTCTCTGATAATAGATGTCAGAGGTAGAAGTATCTCCTAAATGTACAATCAGAGGATCAAAGATTTTGACGTGAAAGGGACTTTGGATACCCTCAAGTCAAGTCCCTTCATTTTACAAATTGGTGTCTAGTAAAATGATTCATTTAGCAGTGTTAGTTGTCAAAATGTGTAGGAAATAGTGTGGGATCAAGAAAACAAATTTTTCTCAAATAAATCATTAGACCATTTTGTTCTCTAACGATAACTATTTTTAAACATTAATAAGCTGTGAGTAGGCATGTGTAAGCTGTGGACTATATTACTTAAGATTCATGGTGGGAAGTCTGGGGGTTGGGTCTGAACCAAATAGCCCAACCAAAAAGAAAATGGCAATAGAATGAGGTAAAGGCATGGTAGGTTAAGATCAATGGAATTCTACAGGTACCTTCTTAGGCAGCCCAGCAGAAAAATCACCTCACTAATAGCATTTTTCAGATCTACATTAAAATCTAGTTGTGTTTTCTTTTTAATTGTAGGCCAAAGAGAAAGAGTTGGAAGATATCCTCTTGAATACTGTATTTTCATGAAAGGTTTCCATATTGGCTCCTGAAAACAATAGAGCCTTGCATTTCAATGACAATGACTCGCACCCCTGAATTAAAGCAACATCTTATATATCAATGAAGGAAATGATTCTTGTCTGGAAGACTTGTAGATCTGTCTGTAAGGCTAGGAAACGGCTCTATTGTCATTAATTATTGATAATACACACAATTGCTTAATGCCCAGGGCCTCATTTAACCAGCTGACTGTCACTAATTCATCTGCTTCTTGGAAGTCTAATGTTGAAGGGCTACATCCCAAGCCCACAATGGAAACATCAAGATGGCAAGATGAACTATTCAAGTATACCCATCACAATTAAAGTCAAGCTTGGCATTATTGCTTTGAGCCAAATAGAGCCTAGGGGATGTGAAGGGGAAAATGTAAAAAAAAAAAAATTTAATATCATATTATCCACCAGAGGGAGCCCACAGAGTCATAGGAATGTAAATAGCAATAGTGAGACTGCCCAAAAAACCAATTAGTTCTTTTTTCCCCCCTTCAGATGCCTTCAAAATTAAAATAGAAATGTTTATCGAGAATGCTAAACCCCCCTGAAATCAAATAAAATGATATAAAAATCAGATTGCCCTTTTTGGGCAGCAGCAATATTTTTGTTTTCAGCTAGGCTTTTCATCATAACAAAATATAAATAAAATATGAAACCTTTGATCCACACAATTGCTAGCAAATGCATACATAATGCCCAGTGAAAGGATTTCCCCCATACCAAATGGATCCAGGCTTAATAAAAAAGGAGATGCATACCAGTTAATAACTTTATATTCTTGTCTATGCAATTGGAAGAAAGTACATAGTAGCCAAAAAGCTTCCTGGACCAATGACATTATAAAACCTCAAGCCAGGGAGTCCATCGACTGATAATGCCTCTGAAGGCTTTAGGTTTATTGAGTGGCCACAAGGGTGATGGGACAGTGCTAAGCTCAGAGAGAATGGAAGCCACAGACAAGTTTGGAGGGTCGATATGAAAAATATTTTTTCTTTCCTGGTAAACACATCTTTTCAGGCCTGTGTTTGCTTTCTTCTTTCTCTCAGAGCTTTTTGAGGGTCAAGTACAGTATTGCATCAAATGTTCCAAGTTTTACTCTCATGGCCAAGTGTACAACAGTGCCTACTTGGTGGTGAGAGACTGAATAATGAAAACCGAATGGGGGCCCTTCGATCAGAGAATGTCTGAGCAAAATGGGGCACAGGAATGGAATGGAATGCTCTTGAAGGTTCTGAGGGGGTCAGGAAAAGCTTGGGAAGACTTGTATGAACTCATAAAAACCAAAGAAACAAGTCAAGAGAACACTGAACACAACAGACACCATAATGTAAATGAAGACAACGCATAAAGAAAACTGAATTCAGGTAGTAGCAGTGACCAATTTTACCCCTAAGAGGTAAAAAAAAAAATGAAGAGATGAACCTACTCTCTTTTCCTTAGACAGACAGGAGACTCTATGTGTAGATTGTTTAAGATTCTGTCAGGCATGATTGTTTTGTGGTTACTCAAGCATTTCCATTTGTGAAAAAAGAGAGTTTGGTGGCAAAATGTAATATCAAAAAATTTGTTGTTCAGTTGTCTAAGTCATGTCTGACTCTTTGTGACCTTATTTGAAGTTTTCTTGCCAAAGATACTGGAGTGGTGTGTCTCTTCCTTCTCCAGCTCATTTTACAGATGAGAGAACTAAGGCAAACAGTTCAGTGAGTTGCCTGGGGAAACACAGCTAATAAAAGTATCTGAAGGCAGATTTGAACTTCCAGGGCACTCTACCCATTTTAATCAAGAAAATACTATGAAATAAATAACAGAGAGCATCTATTAAACTTGAAAAAGAGACTATAGTATATGTCATACTCTGGAAGTTCAGCAAGTTTTAACAAATATTTTTATTATTCAATCATTTATTCCCTACTATCCTTATAAATATCCTTTACGGGTGCAGAATAATCACTCCTTTTCTTATTAGATAACCTTTTTAGTGGCTATGATCAAAAACATTAATCATATCAGGGTGAGGAGTGATGGTGGTACAACCCACTGGTATCTAATCTATCTGAACTTACCTGGTCTTCAGACTAATTCTCAGAAAAGTTAGAGTTGGTCTCTAGAATCATGCAGGGGATATTTCAAGCTCAGTAAAAGCTACTAGAGTTTGTTGTCTACAGACACAGTTTTCTGGGAGCTGAGATGACCTCCATGCTACAGTGAAGCATCAGACTACAGTTTTAATGAAAGAATGTTGCCATTGTGGTTGTTGTTACTGTTAGCACTAGAAAATCTTCATTAACATCCATACTGTGCTAGAGCCTGTAGGGCAATTTGGGAAAGATCTTTTGGCTCTTTTCATGCAGCTACTCATACCTAGAGAAGTCATTTCATTTCTTTACATACTGACTTCCTTAATGGAATACAACAGCTCCAGCTCAAGACAATATCTCACAATACTAAGTAAGCAAAGAGGTAGAAGAGAGTTAGTCACCATGGAAACAACAAAGCGAGCTTGGAAAAAATAGACTTGGATTTGCAAACAAGTATTGGAATTCAGTGAGATGGCTACAGAGTCAAATTTTCATTCTTATTTTCTGTTCTTTTTTGGCAAATCTATGATTTTATTAGTGTAGGAAACTTCCTGGCTTGGAAACTCCCTTCACTAAGATAAATCAGCAAGTCTTCGTTAACTATAGTTTTGGAGAGCTGAAAAAAAGGCAAAATGCACTCCTGTGGGCATTTTCTTCATATAAGGTAACCAATCTGGTCCTAATAAAGAACTGTTGGTGCCAAGTATCTGAAGGAACATTAAGGAGAAATGCTGTGGGAGTAAATACAAATCTATATGATACTGGAAGAAAAAAGCTCGATATTAATCCATTGAACTGAATTACATATTGGTCTAGCAAGAAATTTGGAGGTGGATAGACTGCAGAGAATTTATGGATCAGTCATTCTCTACCTGGGAAAAACTATGACTTTTCTTCTTCACCTATTCACCTACCTTAAAGGCTTAGCTCAAGCCTCACCTTTCTACCACTGCATACTGAAATGCCAGGCATAGATAGTGCTTAATAAATGCTGATTGACTTGCTAATGTAATCTCTCCCTCCTCTGCTGTCTGTTCTCTTTAACATGTACCAAATGCATTTGACAATTCATCAGGCACTGTCTTGAGATACCTTTCCTCTTGTTGTCTTAAATAATTATTTCAATGGATAAATCTATGTGCCAGGCACTGTGTAAAGTGCTGGAGACACAATGAGATGCAAAAGACAGCAGGATCTCATAGCCTGTGGGAGAGACAACAGGCACGTACGTACAAACAAGTAGATACAGGATAAATTGAGCTTATCTTCAAGAGAAGACAGGAGCTTTAAAGGGGGTCAGGAAAGTTTATTATAGAAGAGAACGTTTTAGCTGGGTCTTCCAGGAATCCTGGAGAAAGAAACCAACCTAGTAGATAAACCATGTCATTATTCAAGTTATACGGTCCATAACCTGGTCACTCAGTAGCCAGTGATGAGCATTATCTTTCGCACATCTCCCACACTGTAGTGGTTTTAAAATATTCAGCAGATTGAAACAAATGAAAACAAGTGATTGAATATCTCTTATTGTATAATTGTCATAAAATTTTAATTTTATAAAAATTTTTCTTATTCAAGAGTAATTTTAGGATAAGAAACTTGTTAACTCCCTGAATCCAGAAAATGAACTGTTTGGAGAAGGCGCCATGGAGATGCCTGTAGAAACCTCACACTGCAACAAAAGATCCAGAATGAACTTTGAGATGTAGTGAAACTGACCTGTGGGGGGTTGAAACATATTTATTGTGAATGTACACTCATGCCAGATGGGACTGTCCCCTAATTGGCGTTTTGTCAATGTGCTTAGCAATCATTGGTTTTTATTCTCTTTCTCTTTTATTTCCCTTTTGTCCCCAAATTATTGTAATTTCCTCTTAGAAAGTGCAATATTGTATTACCTCTAGTTGAAGATCTTTAGAGATGTAAGTTAGTTTTGTGTACTGATTCTATAGGGAAACTAGGCATGTAAATCTGGGTGATTTCTACATGCTCGTTTTCCATGGGAATCACAGGGGGGATTGTATAATTAACTGCTGTACTCTTGAACTATAATTTTTTTTACTTTGTGTGCTGACATAGGGAGGATATAAGTTTGATGTAGCCCCACCTCTCCCTCTCTTTTCTGTGATAGCTCGCTATAGGGGTGAGATAAAGTAAGAGACAGGAGAACTTGCTGACATGGTTTTAATTTTGTTAGGTTTTTTGCTTCTATTTTCTTTTTATTCCTTCCACTTCAAGGGATTATTAATAAACTCTATAAAATATAATTCTTGGAGTGTTGGACATTAATTTAAATACTACATTTAAAAGATGAAATTCTATTAACTTTGGGTTAAGATAGAAGGAAGGACTCTTTTGGAAAGAAAACAAAATAAAACAAAACCTTCTCAACTACTAATTTGTATAATCAACATTTATCTTTGATTTTCCATTACTTTTTTTATTAACCATTACTTTTGCTATTTGTATGAGTACAAATCTATATGTATATCTTTATTTTAGAAAATGCATAATTTAAAGAAATTCAAAATTGTTTGTTTTGTTTTTTTAACTTCCGTTGCTATATTACTTATTCAAAAATAGCCAGAATTAATGGTTTGATTTAGAAGAAAAAATGAATTCTTGTAGTTTACTAAAATACAAGTAAAAGTATTTCCTAAAGAACTAATTTTCACCATATGTTCTAAGATGTCAGTTTGCTATTAGTCACATAACTTAGAGAGTCTAATTTTTTTTAAGTAAATGTGAATTAAGGTTCTCAGTTGACAAAGTGGAGGAAAAGAACCTATGGAAGGTTGGAATAGGGATGAAAAGATTTTAAAAGGTCACTGTGATGAGTCAGATAGTGAGTCATTTAAGGAAGTTTAAATGGATAAGGACCTAGTTTAGTAATTAAATATCTTCTTTCAGTGATCTCTTTTAAAGTCCCACTTTGGTCGAGGGGGTGCTCTGGGAATTTGGATGGGGAACAAATGGCCTCTTTATTTTAACCAGCCTCTAACTGAAATTCAGCATGTACTTCCCATTATTTAAAAACATGACTCATAGTTAAGGTGCATAGGCTTCCCCAAACTACTAAAGGAATCTATGACACATCCAAAAAGATTAGGAACCCCTGCTACAAAAGAAAATAATTTTTTGAGGGAAATGACTTGACCAAGTGAATGATTCAGATGCAAGTAACAGTGAAGAAGAAAAGGTCCCAAAGTAGGAGTATTACCTGAAATTTGGAATGTTTTCTTTTTTGTTTGTTTTAAATGATAAAGAGTTCTAGTAAGCAGAAAAACATAGCCATCACCATATGACTATGATGGTGACTAATTACATAGAGCTAGTAATGTCTTTGTTATGAGAGTTAGAAATCTATTCATTTTTAGGTGCCTCCACAAAATATAGTTAAGCCAGCAAAAGGAATTACTTCTCTTCTCAGAAGGATGGTTAGCTAAAATGCGGAAGCCTCAAAACCTAGAGAAAGAGTTCAAGATCCAAATTTAGTCATAATTATAATTATTTTTCAATTTAATTTTTTAAAAAATCAATTTTTGGAAGTTAAGTAAGTAAACTACCGTAAAGAACAGAATATATTGAGATTTTTACTTTATTAGAAATTATTATTACATATATGAAACATATATGTATACATAATATGAATATATATGATTTGCCTAAAATAGCCTGAAAACAAGAAATTATTACTAAAAGCAATGCATATGTGTGTCTTTAAGTTTTGATAAATGTCACCAAGTTATGCAAGGGTCAAGTATGGTCCTAAAAACAGGAGTATAGTGAGGCAAAATAATTTCATGAATCTAAATCTTATTGGATCATTATTTTTTAATTCTGTTTCTTTGACCATTTAAAATTAACCTCTTTCCGGCCACGGATATTAAAAAATGAAGCCAATTAGTGTCTTGCCTTCATTAAAGAAATTTCCCTCTGGACCTCTAGATTCCATTTCCTACTCTCCAAGGAAAAAGCCAAAATGTTTAAATGTTCTTAATAAAATCCAATTTTTAAAAAGGGAACTATTATCTTAAAACTTTCTTGAAGTATAAATGACTGTTTAATAGATTAGAGGCTATAATGATTACTATTTTTCTATCAATACCCTTAATATGGGAAGCATTACCTAGAAAATGCAGGATCTCACAAAATCTTCATAATAAAAAGACAAGTTATAGACTTACAATAGGGAAAGAAGAATTGAAGTAAACCCCAAGGAAAGGAAGGTTGATCTGGAGAACTTCCAGACAATTGATTGAGTTTCATTAATCCACTTCAGGAATTTAAAGGATCTCTTCAGAAAGAATGCTATCCAGCTCCAGAGAAAGAATAGTGGGAGTCAGAATGCAAATCCAAGTAAATGATTTTTCATTTTAGTTTATTTTGGTTTTCACTTGGGAATTTTGGTTTTATCTGAGTATACTCTTACAAAAATGAACAGTGTGAAGATACATTTTCCATGATAGTACATGTATGACCTGGATCAAATTGCTTGGCAGCTCCAGGATTGGGAAGGAAAGAGAGGGATGGAGCCAATTTGGATCATATAACTTCAGAAAACTTAGGTAGAAAATTGTTATTGAATGTAATTGGTAAAACAAAATATCCTTACAATTAAAAATAAATGAATAAAACAACTTTTTCAGAAGAACACCAACTAGAGACATGAACCTGTTTAATCATATGGCCCAGTGGGTAGAAATTTGACCTGGAATGAGGAAGACATGAATTCACTTTCAGTCTCAGACACTTAATAGCTGCATGAATCTGGGCAAATCATTTAACCTCTGTCTGCCTCAATTTCCTCAAATTGCAAAATGAAGATAATAGCAGCTACCTTGAAAGGCTATTATGAAGATCCAATGAGATTTTATTTGCAAAATACTTTGAAAATCTTAAAGTCCTATGTAAATGCTACTGATATTATTTTCTCAGTGAAAAGACACATATAACCCCTCTAATTATTCCCTTGGGGCTCCCTCTAAGATGACTAATGGCCAAGTCTCAAGGGGAATGTCCCAGGTCAGTTTATAAAAGTGAGTGCAGTCCATACCTGATCTCTCTTCCTCTCCAGAACTCTTCCCTTGTTTTTTCCCCTTGTGCCTTCCTCAAGAGTACAAGTAGTGGGGTCTTCTGGTCAAGATGGCGGCTTAGAGAAAGCTAAAGTTCAGATCTCCAGAAACCCTTCCTGACCAATCTCAAACTATAGGCTCCTAGGGCACCAAAATTCAAAACGATCAACAGCATAGACCCTGGGAATCCTCTTCCTGGACCTGGACCTGGATCAAAAGGTACGGCCCCCCTCAAAAGCCAGAACCCGAGAACACTCAGACCTAAGGGGTAGGAGCACATAGTCCAAGGCTCCAGGAAGCCGTGGCCCATCCCCCCTCAGAGAGCAGGGTCTTCTGAAACAACAGCAACCCTCAGGGCTGGCAAGACAGCCTCATGGGCCAGATCCTTCTATCCAAGTCCCAGTGAAAGTCATTGCCCTCAGCTACGGAAAGCCGTGGCCCCTCCCCCCTCAGAGAGCAGGGTCTTCTAAAACAACAGTAACCCTCCGGGCGGCAAGACAGCCTCAGGGCCAGCTATTCTGAAGGCAACTTCCGGAAAGCAACCCAACCCAGTCGAGGGGGCACCCAAACAGCAGGGAAAGAGAGAGAGCCAGGGGCAAATGTAACCCCCTGGCCGGATCCTTCCATTCCAGTTCCAGTGAAAGTCACTGCCTTAAGGCATAAACAGTTCAACTCAGGGAAAGCTCATAGAATGCACAATCTGCCCAGGACTAAAGCCTCTGAACACCAGAGATAAGAAAAGCTAATCCTCCCCATTCAGAGATGGCAAACTCCACAGAAGCACAGAAGCCCCCAAATCCAAAGAAAAATAAGAAGAAAGGGGCGACTTTGGACACATTCTATGGAGCCAAAATACAAAATACAGAGGAGATAGAAGATGATACACAAGAAAATGCTCTGAAACCTTCCAAAGGAAATGGAAACTCTCCACAAACCCATGAAGAATTTGAATCAGAAATGACCAAAAAGATGGAAGCCTTCTGGGAGGAAAAGTGGGAAATAATGCAAAAGAAATTCACGCATCTTCAAAACCAGTATGACCAAACTGAAAAGGAAAACCAGGCTTTAAAGGCCAGAATCAGGCAACTGGAAGACAATGATCATGTAAAACAGCAAGAATTAATAAAGCAAAGCCAAAATACCAAGAAATTAGAAGAGAACATAAAATCTCTCACCGACAAGGTGACAGATCTGGAAAATAGAGGGAGAAGAGATAATTTAAGAATAATTGGACTTCCAGAAAAGCCAGAAATAAAAATCAAACTCGACATCATGATACAAGATATAATCAAAGAAAATTGAGCAGAGATTCTAGAACAAGGGAGTAATACAGCCACTGACAGAGCTCACAGAACACCTTCTACACAAAACCCCCAAAAGACAACTCCCAGGAATGTAATTGCCAAATTCCAAAGCTCTCAAACAAAAGAAAAAATCCTACAGGAAGCCAGAAAAAGACAATTTAGATATAAAGGAATGCCAATCAGGGTCACACAAGACCTTGCAAGTTCTACTCTGAATGATCATAAGGCATGGAACATGATCTTCAGAAAGGCAAGAGAGCTGGGTCTTCAACCAAGAATCAGCTACCCAGCAAAACTGACTATATACTTCCAAGGGAAAGTATGGGCATTCAACAAAATAGAAGACTTCCAAATTTTTGCAAAGAAAAGACCAGAGCTCTGTGGAAAGTTTGATACCGAAAAACAAAGAGCAAGGAATACCTGAAAAGGTAAATATTAAGGAAAGGGGAAAGGAGAAAAATGTTATCTTCTTCTTTGATTTAAACTCTCTTCAATAAGGACTACATTTCTATCAATCTATGTATACTAACATGTGGGGAAAATGTAATGTATAAATAGGGGGTAAAGAAAGACCAAATAGAATAATCTTTCTCACACAAACATTCACATGAGAAGGGGAGGGGAAGAAAACTCCTATAAGAAGGAGAGGAAGAGAGGGTTTTTTACTTAAACCTTACTCTCAGGGAAATCAACTCTGAGAGGGAAAAACATCCAGATCCATTGGGATCTTGAATTCTATCTTACCCAACAAGGGTAGGGAGAAGGGAAAACCAAGGGGGCGAGGGGGAGAGGGAAAACAAAAAGGGAGGGAAAGAGAGGGGGTAGGGGAAGGGAAGAAAAAGGAAGGGACTAAAAAGGGAAACATCAAGGGAGGGGACAAGGGGCACTGATTCAAAGTAAATCAATGGACTAAAAGGTAGAGCCTAAGGAGAAAAGGTTAGAATTAGGGAAGGATATCAAAATGCCAGGGAGTCCACAAATGACAATCATAACTTTGAACGTGAATGGGATGAACTCACCCATAAAACGTAGACAAATAGCAGAATGCATTAGAATCCAAAACCCTACCATATGTTGTCTTCAAGAAACACACATGAGGCGGGTTGACACCCACAAGGTCAGAATTAAAGGATGGAGTAAGAACTTCTGGGCCTCAACTGACAGAAAGAAGGCAGGAGTGGTAATCATGATATCTGATAAAGCCAAAGCAAACATAGACCTGATCAAAAGGGACAGGGAAGGTAATTATATTTTGTTAAAAGGGACTTTAGACAATCAGGAAATATCATTAATCAACATGTATGCACCAAATAATATAGCACCCAAATTTCTAATGAAGAAACTAGGAGAATTGAAGGAAGAAATAGACAGCAAAACCATACTAGTGGGAGACTTAAACCAACCATTATCAAATTTAGATAAATCAAATCAAAAAATAAATAAGAAAGAGGTAAAAGAAGTGAATGAAATCTTAGAATAATTAGAATTAATAGACATATGGAGAAAAATAAATAGGGATAAAAAGGAATACACCTTCTTCTCAGCACCACATGGCACATTCACAAAAATTGAACATACATTAGGTCACAGAAACATAGCACACAAATGCAGAAAAGCAGAAATAATGAATGCAGCCTTCTCAGATCACAAGGCAATAAAAATAATGATTAGTAATGGTACATGGAAAACCAAATCAAAAATCAATTGGAATTTAAACAATATGATACTCCAAAACCATTTAGTTAAAGAAGAAATCATAGAAACAATTAATAATTTCATCGAGGAAAATGACAATGGTGAGACATCCTTTCAAACCTTTTGGGATGCAGCCAAAGCAGTAATCAGAGGTAAATTCATATCCCTGAATGCTTATATTAACAAACTAGGGAGAGCAGAGATCAATCAATTGGAAATGCAAATGAAAAAACTCAAAAGCGATCAAATTAAAACCCCCCAGCAGAAAACCAAAATAGAAATCCTAAAAATTAAGGGAGAAATTAATAAAATCGAAAGTAATAGAACTATTGATTTAATAAATGAAGACAAGAAGCTGGTACTTTGAAAAAACAAACAAAATAGACAAAGTACTGGTCAATCTAATTAAAAAAAGGAAGGAAGAAAAGCAAATTAACAGCATCAAAGATGAAAAGGGGGACAGCACCTCCGATGAAGAGGAAATTAAGGCAATCATTAAAAATTACTTTGGCCAATTATATGGCAATAAATACACCAATTGAGGTGACATGGATGAATATATACAAAAATACAAACTGCCTAGACTAACAGAAGAAGAAATAGAATTCTTAAATAATCCCATATCAGAAAATGAAACCCAACAAGCCATCAAAGAACTCCCTAAGAAAAAATCCCCAGGGCCTGATGGATTCACCAGTGAATTCTATCAAACATTCAGAGAACAGTTAATCCCAATACTATACAAACTATTTGACATAATAAGCAAAGAGGGAGTTCTACCAAACTCCTTTTACAACACAAACATGGTACTGATTCCAAAACCAGGCAGGTTAAAAACAGAGAAAGAAAACTATAGACCAATCTCCCTAATGAATATAGATGCAAAAATCTTAAATAGGATACTAGCAAAAAGACTCCAGCAAGTGATCAGAAGGATCATCCACCATGATCAAGTAGAATTTATACCAGGGATTCAGGGCTGGTTCAATATTAGGAAAACCATCCACATAATTGACCACATCAACAAACAAACCAATAAGAACCACATGATTATCTCAATAGATGCAGAAAAAGCATTTGATAAAATGCAACACCCATTCCTATTAAAAACACTAGAAAGCATAGGAAAGAATGGTCATTCCTAAAAATAATAAACAGTATATATCTAAAACCATTAGCAAACATCATCTGCAATGGGGATAAACTAGATGCATTCCCAATAAGATCAGGAGTGAAACAAGGATGCCCATTATCACCTCTACTATTTGACATTGTACTAGAAACACTAGCAGTAGCAATTAGAGAAGAAAAAGAAATTGAAGGCATCAAAATAGGCAAGGAGGAGACCAAGTTATCACTCTTTGCAGATGACATGATGGTCTACTTAAAGAATCCTAGAGATTCAACCAAAAAGCTAATTGAAATAATCAACAACTTTAGCAAAGTTGCAGGATACAAAATAAACCCACATAAATCATTAGCTTTTCTATGTATCTCCAACACAGCTCAGCAGCAAAAACTAGAAATAGAAATCCCATTCAAAATCACCTTAGACAAAATAAAATACCTAGGAATCTACCTCCCGAGACAAACACAGGAACTATATGAACACAACTACAAAACACTCGCCACACAACTAAAACTAGACTTGAGCAATTGGAAAAACATTAACTGCTTATGGATAGGACGAGCCAATATAATAAAAATGACCATCCTACCCAAACTTATTTATCTATTTAGTGCCATACCCATTGAACTACCAAAATACTTCTTCACTGATTTAGAAAAAAAAAACATAACAAAATTCATTTGGAACAACAAAAGATCAAGGATATCCAGGGAAATAATGAAAAAAAAAAACACATATGATGGGGGCCTTGCAGTCCCTGACCTTAAACTATATTACAAAGCAGCAGTCATCAAAACAATTTGGTACTGGCTAAGAAACAGAAAGGAAGATCAGTGGAATAGACTGGGGGAAAGTGACCTCAGCAAGACAGTATACAATAAACCCAAAGATCCCAGCTTTTGGGACAAAAATCCACTATTCGATAAAAACTGCTGGGAAAATTGGAAGACAGTGTGGGAGAGACTAGGAATATATCAACACCTCACACCCTACACCAAGATAAATTCAAAATAGGTGAGTGACTTAAACATAAAGAAGGAAACCATAAGTAAATTGGGTAAACACAGTGAGAGTATGCATGTCAGAACTTTGGGAGGGGAAAGACTTTAAAACCAAGCAAGACATAGAAAGAATCACAAAATGTAAAATAAATAATTTTGACTACATCAAATTAAAAAGCTTTTGCACAAACAAAACCAATGTAACTAAAATCAGAAGGGAAACAACAAACTGGGAAAAAATCTTCATAGAAACCTCTGAAAAAGGGAATTACTCATATTTATAAAGAGCTAAATCAACTGTACAAAAAATCAAGCCATTCTCCAATTGATAAATGGGCAAGGGACATGAACAGGCAGTTCTCAGCCAAAGAAATCAAAACTATTAATAAGCACATGAAGAAGTGTTCTAAATCTCTTATAATCAGAGAGATGCAAATAAAAACAACTCTGAGGCCGGAAGCATTTCCTACGACCCGAGCCACAGCAGATTTTGTTGCAAAGATACTTTTAAAAGAAATTATTCCTCATTTTGGCCTACCAGCACGTATTGACTCTGATAGAGGGAGTCATTTTACCGATTCTGTCTTAAATCAAATATATTCTTGCTTGGGGATAACTCCAAAATTCCATGTTCCATATCACCCCCAGAGCTCAGGCCAAGTGGAGAGGATGAATAAAGAACTTAAGACTATGATTGGCAAATTATGCACTGAGACCCATTTAAAATGGCCTGAAATTCTCCCTCTGGCCCTATTTTATCTTAGAAGCAGACCTAGAGGAGACTTACATATTTCACCATTTGAGATGCTTTTTGGACATCCGCCTATACAGGCTAAGCCTTTCTCCCCGGCTTATACATCGCTATTAGGGGGAGATATTACTATTGCTTCCTATATACAGGAGTTACAGCACAAACTACGTGAACTTCATGAATCCGGAGCTGCAGTACAAGCTGGACCATTAGACTTTTCTCTGCATGAACTGAACCCAGGAGATAAAGTTTATATCAAGAATTTCAAGCGAACTGGAGCAACTGAACCTTCATGGGAAGGACCATTCCAAATATTATTAACTACTCCAACATCTATAAAGATTGGAGAAAGAGACTCTTGGATTCACTGCTCACATGTGAAGAAAGTATCTTCTGCTGAGACTGATTGACTCTATCCTATCATATGAATTGTGACTCTATCTTATCATAAGAATTGGAGATAATAATCCATAGACAAATGGATGCTGATTTTTTTTCAAGAATATATTGAATTACTGATTTTTTCTTATTTTTTCTTATTTCTTTTCTTTTATTTTTTTATCAGAATATTTGATTTTTTTCTCATTTTTTGTACTGAAGGTACACATAATTAATATTAATATTTTTTCCCTGCAGTAATACAAGTTAATATATATACTCTTGCTATAATATCAATATATGCCTAAAAGCTTTAAACTATGAGAACCTGCCATTTATTGATAAAATATTATAGGACTGTGATTAATGTTTGTGTCTGATTCCAGGAAAAGGGATAAAAACAAGGAGCACAGACTAAACCTGAATAGTGCCAATAGAGCACACAAGAAATATTAAAGTGAGACTCAAGGTTGCGACGCTTAACTTATGTTTAAGTCGTAGGACTTCCTTGTATCTACACTCTTTTCGAAGTACCCAAACAAGTACAAAGCTTGACTATCATGCTGGCTCCCTATATCCCTGAGGAAAAAATCAGACAAGGGAATGACATTTCCCCATCAAAATAGAATTCTAATTCTTTTCTTCTTATATTATGGCAACTTCCTGTAGTCTTGGCTACAAATGGCTAAGTGAAATATTACTGCATTCTGTCCTACATACTTGTGGGATAGAAATTACTTTAAACTGGACCTATACAAGGTCTATTTTGAATTTTTCTTATGTTTTTGATTATTTTTCTATTCTTTTGATAATTGACACATACACCCCCATAACTGAACATTGCATTCTGAGCTAAACTTGATATTTTTTTTTAAATACTTACTTCAGGGCGGATTGTTTTTTAATTTAAAATCTAAGAATTTTTGAATTTTTTTTTGTTTGAGATTGTATTTTTGAAAAAATCCAAGAATTTTGTTTAAGATTTTGCTGTTATAAAAAATTCAAAGATTTTGATTTTGTTCGAGAAAAGATCTTCAAGAAAGAAGCTTGAAACTTTTATATCCAGAGAATGAACTGTTGCAGAAAGATGCCGAAAACCTACACTTCATCAAGAAGATCAAGAATGAACTTTGGATGTGATTGATTGGACTGAACTTTTGATTGAACATTTATTGTAACTGTACACATTTATGCCAAAAGGGACTGCCCCTAATTTGGCTTTCTGTCAATGCGCCTAGCAAACATTGGTTTTGCTTTCTTTTCTTTTCTATTTCCTCTCTCACTATTCTAATTTCTCTTAGAAAATTGAATATTGTGTATATCTTTAGTTAGAAGTGAATTTAGAACTACAAAATGATTATGTTAAATGATCAATGGGGAGACTAGTCTCCCAATGATCATCAGGGGGGATTGTAAACCTCAAAATTCCTTAGACTTATAAATGTTGGAAATTTCACCATTGGGATATTTCATACTTGGAAAATTTCTTACTGATAGTCTATTGGAATGAGAACCCCATTGGCATGGGAGGTTCCTTCTCTTCCCTTCTTCAGATTACTTTAGGACAGAAACCTTTTGCTGAACAATGGAAAGGACTTTGACCTATGCTTAAGCATAGAACAGGAATTTCTTTGAATCATGATTGATTTTAGAATTGATACAATGGAGATACTTGGAATAAATCTCCACCCTATTCGGTCCTAACAGGATTGAGTAAGGGCTGCAGCCTAGATCAAAGATTTAATCATTTGAATATATGACCTTCAACAGACATGTGCAAAAGCCAGAAACCTCTGGGCGGTCCTGGGTTAAGCTAGAGCCTCCATTGGCACAGGGAAATTGATGAACAGTGATTGGTAGATGGGAGAACTGAGAGGAGGAACTTGGATGGTTTCCTTAAAGATAGGAGGGTCTGGAGACTGGAGGGGGGTTGAGGAGTTTGGTCGGGTTGATTGCGGTGGACTCGGAGAAGCTTGCGCTGAAGGAAGCTGAAGGTGGAGGCCTCTGAGACTGTTTCTCCATTTTGGTCACGTGAGTGATAGGGACTGATCTCTTTTCTTTGCCCCAACTATCTAAGGGCTTGGGCCTTTTGGCCCAGCCTAAACAGAAGGGGTATTTAAGCCCTATTCCCTTCTCTCCCTTTTTCTCTCTCTCTATCTCTAATTCTTTTCTTGCTCCTATTGTAATTAAACTCCAAAAAAGGCTGATGGCTGACTTGAGTTTTTCATTTAGGAATTACATAGCTGAATTCCTTGGAGACCTTAAATTAATATATATCAGTCTTTTAAAGTGATTCCCTTGTCACACACCTCACACCTAGCAGATTGGCTAACATAACAGCAAAGTAAAGTAATGAATACTGGAGGAGATGTGGCAAAGTAGGGACATTAATTCTTTGCTGGTGGAGTTGTCAACTGATCCAACCATTCTGGAGGGCAATTTGGAACTATGCCCAAAGGGCGACAAAAGAATATCTACCCTTTGATCCAGTCATAGCACTGCTGGGTCTGTACCCCAAAGAGATAATGGACAAGAAGACTTGTACAAAAATATTCATAGCTGCACTCTTTGTGGTGGCCAAAAACTGGAAAACGAGGGGATGCCCTTCAATTGGGGAATGGCTGAACAAACTGTGGTATATGTTGGTGATGGAATACTATTGTGCTAAAAGGAATAATAAAGTGGAGGAGTTCCATGGAGCCTGGAACAACCTCCAGGAAGTGATGCAGAGCAAGAGGAGCAGAACCAGGAAAACATTGTACACAGAGACTAATACACTGTGGTATAATCGAATGTAATGGACTTCTCCATTAGTGGTGGTGTAATGTCCCTGAACAATTTGCAGGGATCTAGGAGAGAGAAAAAAAACACCATTCATAAGCAGAGGATAAACTGTGGGAGTAGAAACACCGAGGAAAAGCAACTGCCTGAATACAGAGGTTGAGGGGACATGACAGAGGAGAGACTCTAAAGGAACACTCTAATGCTAATATTATCAACATAGCAATGGGTTCAAATGAAGAAAACATGTAATGCCCAGTGGATTTACGTGTCAGCTATGGGGGGGGGGGGTAGGAAAAGAAAATGATCTATGTCTTTAACGAATAATGCTTTGAAATGATCAAATAAAATATTAAAAAAAAAGAGTACAAGTAGTGGTAAGTGGTGAGAGATTTTTCTGCTCCCTCACCTAATCTAGTAGCAGAAAATATTGAATGTCAAAATAAACACATGGTATGTCTGAGGGAAGTTACTAACTTTCATTATGCTTCCTTTTCTGAATACTATGTGACCTGGGGTTAGTCAGTTAGATTCTCTGCAATTATTTCCTCATCTGAAAAATTAGAAGAATCATCATATTTCTCTTGCAGGATACTGGGTGGATTCAAATGAAACAATATATGAAAAGCATTTTGAAAATCTCAAAAGCCCAGGATAAATGCTAGTTATTATTGTTACTATTTTAAATCTGTAGAAGAGACTTATCATGCAAAGTCCCATTCCCAAGATATAAAGAACACTTTGAATTACTCTAGAACATCCCCTAAAGGAAGATTTTTTTAAATATACATTAGGGAAGAAAGTAAGCACTTATAAAGTTCTAACTTTAGTTTGCCAGGTACTAAATATTGGGCTGAAGTTTTAAAAGAAATGCAAATAGGAAAGGGGTGAGAAAATCTGAACCTTGCAATCTTTTCCCTAATATTTGTGAGAGATTTCAGATTTTCTTCTGTTTTTTCATTCTTTTGAATTTGTTTTAATGTTTTCTGCTGTCTTCTGAAGTCCTTAGCTTTCATTTGTCCAATTCTAATTTTTATGTAGTCATTTAAATCTTTGAGGCTTTGTATTTCCTTTCTTAGAGAATTTTCTGTCTGAGATATTGTATGTTCCTTTTTAGGGAACTCTTCTTCCTCATTAAGTTTTTGTTCTAAGCTGCTGGGTTTTTTTCTATCATCTTCTTTTTAATTTTTTTCTAAGTTGTTTTTCTTTTATCTTTTGGGGGAGCCTATCAAGAAGTTCATTTTTAGCTTAACATTCTTTCACATTTTTTCTTCGATGTTTCAGACTTTTTCATGTTTGTACTGCTACCTTCTTTTGACCCTGCATCTTGGTCATTTCTGTTGTTGAAATTGCTTTCTAGCATTGGGGTTTTTTTCTGTCTTTTGCTCATTTAAGGGTTATTTTTTCCTTCTTCTCTAATATTTACATGATATTCACTGTCAGTCGAAGGTGAATGGGGAGTATTTTTCCAGTTGTTTCCCAAAGTGTCTTTACTTTGTGGGAGTTGAGGCAGGAAAGATGGAGGGTTCCTAATGATATATTTGAATGATTTGTTTGTTCATAAATTTTTTGAGTCCTTTAAATCTAATGTATTTTCAAAGGTAAATGAAAGACCATTCACAATATTCATATCCTACATCAGGTGTCTAAGAAGAGGCCCTCTTACCAATATCTTGGTAAGCCTAGGTATGAGCCTTATTTAAATTTTATTTGGGGGATTTTCCTGGAGAATTTCAGGTGGAGTCAGTGAACCAAAGAGAGATACTGATCCCTGTGAGCCAGACTCTCAGGAATGAAATTAATCTAAAACTTCTTCGGGGAGGGATCTCAAGTCACAAACTAAGAGGGTAAGTAGGGAGAATCTGGAAAATCTTGTGTCAGAACCCCTAGTGATTCTAACTCCACTGGTATATAATAATGCTATGCAATTAAAAATCTTATAGATTAATCTTGGAATTAAATTGTTATTGTTTCACCACCCCTGCCTCACCCCACATGCTCTGAGTAAGCCTTGAACCCAAAGGTCTTACTTTGGAAAAAATGAGAGTATTTAAAGCAGGTCCAAGTCACTCAGATAAACCAGATTGAACCATAGCAGATGACAGAATGGTCAGGTAGCAGCAATAACCCATCTAAAGCTTTCCCTAAGAACATTTCCATAATGCTTATGCCTGCCATGGCAACCATAGACAAAAAAGCAAGATGATTTGAGCCTTGGATTTACAACTACATAGAAGTATAAAATAGATACCTTGGGAGGTGGAGGGATCAAGATGGGAGAGGGAAATTTTTAGCAATAATGTGGAAAAAGGAACACTAACAATCCAGTCACCAAATACCTGAAGGCCAATTATGTTCTATTTCACCCCTCCTTTAGGGTTCCCTGATGGGATATGTAGACTCTTTGTATATGGTTCTAGCTCCACCAATAGTTTTTCCCCAAGGTAGAGGGTTCCATTTGACACAAATAACTGAATTACAAGGAATATATACTTCATAGATATAATCAGAAATAGACAAACTTACTGCCCATTATTTGGAACTGAATCTTCATCCATGCTTGCACTACCTCAGTCTCTGGAGAGGAGATTAAGTATAGTTTAGCTCCAAAATTTTACCAGGAATTCTGACATCATGGCTCAGACAGATCTGGATCCCCACGAGTCCCTAAAACAGAGATAGAAAATTAAATATAACAGAAACATATTTTTCAGTTCCATTTTTCAAGGGAAGGGATAAAAGAGAAGATGGAAGGTATGTATCCCTCTTGTCGTTTAATTTATGGCACCCAACAAAAAGGTGAATTGTTATCTTTACCCTCTGAAAGCAACAGAGATAGTGAATGTCCCAAGATCACCAGGTTTAGAGACATATACTTTGAGTTGTACAGCCAGCCAAAGAAGGCTACTCCCATATACAGTGTAGAGGAGGACAGAGTGTTCTGAGCATATCTAGAATGAGCCTCTTAAAGCACCTCCATGTTAGGCAAAGCTATCTTTGCTCCAAGCACCATTACAAAGTAAAAGAAGAAATAATTGTCTGAAGTCAAAAGAACGGATAAAGATAAATGAAAGAGTGAAAAAGGGAAGATGGAAATTTAGAGGACTGAGGACACTTCCTAACATTAATGCATTTGGCATGTATTTAAAAGGAAGGCTATTATGCAAAATTAACTGAAAATCCTATTTTCTTTTTCCCCTGGGAAGGAAATCACCTAGTGATCCCTAACTACCTCCCTTTGGACACCTATGGTATTTAGTTTATAATGCTCATACAACATAGTCATTTGTATATTTTCAATTTCTCTTCCTTTGGTTTAAAAACTCATGCACATCACTGTATCCAGAACTATATATTACTGCATGAATGAATGAATGAAACCTGTGGGAATTAGGGAATCAAGGTGACCATTAAGAACAACACAAAGGAAAAGAGCCCCCTATATATCTCCCTCCTCTTCCCAAATCAATAGGACTGTTTACTGACTAGCTGTGTAACAAATGTGATGATGGCAGCAATATATGGAAAAGCCAATAGAAAGAATCAATATTCTGTTTATAGACACAGCTCAATGATGGTGTCTCATTCTTGAGGCTGCTTCTTCATTTGAGGTATTTAAAAAGAGGCTGGAAGGGAAGGAGAAGTAGTGGTACTCCCTCTTGTCCTAGAAAGCATTGGTTATTAGCTCTGTTGGTTGTCAGCAAGAATCTGCTCTTTTGGAGGTAGTTATTTACCTGGGGATGCTAGAAAAATGCAATTCAATGCAATTCAATTCAATCAGCATTTCAGAATCTAGTGCTATGTGCCAGGCCCCCAGTTTGACTCTCATAATACAATGGCAAAAATAAAGAATCTCTGAAAGGAAAATGTAAAGAACCCTGAAACTTTTTGGTCCTTAACTCCATGGCTCTGTTGTGAGTCTATCCAATGGATATTTATTTTTCAATCATTTGAGACTTTGTGACCCATTTGGAGTTTTCTTGACAAAGATATTGGAGTGGTTAGTCATTTCCTTCTACAGATCATTTTACAGGTGAGGAAATAGAGGCAAACAAGTGACTTGTTTGTTAAGTGACTTGTCAAGAGTCACACAGTTAGTGTCTGCAACTAGATTTGAACTCCAGCTCTGACTCTAAACCTGATGTTCAATCCCCAGGAACAACTAGTTGCCCTTCAAATAGTCTTTCTTATACTCAAAAGAAAGTCCTAAAAGAACAAGAAGGAGTGGAATTTGCTTTTGAGCACAGCAACAGAAGAAGCAGAAAGTACATGGGCGGATACCAGCTACTATGACAGTATGGTTTCTATTGTCTGAGAAATTATAATCTGAGACAAAACCAATGCTCAGACCCATAGGATAACAAAGGAACAAGCATTGGATGAGTGTGTTTCTAATGAGAGTTTGGCAGCTACAGAGCACAATGGATGGAGAGGTGGGCCAGGAGCCAGGAAGACATTTTTCTGAGTTCAAATCTAGCCTCAGGCATTTACTATATTTGCCTCAGTTTCCTCATCTGAAAAAATGATCTGGAAAAGGAAATGGAAAGCCATTTTAGTATTTTAAAACTTTATTCTGAGAAAAGACAGCGTCCATAGAAATCAACCATTTACCAAAGGGATCCATTGTTAAAAATAATGAAGAATCTTTTTTTAACAATATAGAGGGATTATGTAGAATACTCAGATCATGCATAAATTATTGAGCCTGTCTCTGCCTTTTATTGTATTTTTATTTTGCTAAATATTTCCTAATTACATTTTAATTTGGTTTGGGCAATAAATGGGAGTATTATGGGCTGCATGCAGTCCCTGGGGAATGTTTGACACCTCTGGTTTAATAGATAGAGTTTTCCTCAGGCAGAAAGGTCTGGATTCAAATAAGTCACTCAGTTCTCAGTGCCCTGGTCAATTCTGTGACTGTTAGTCACTGAAGGTGCTGAGCTGCATTAGTAGGAGTTCTTGACTGGGAGCTCTCTAATGACATCTTCATAAATAAAACGGCCCAGATGAATAACCCATTACTCTATGATGGCTGGAGAGTTAAAGGTATTATTGGTAAGAGTTGTATTTATACAAGAACTGAATGTAGAGAAAATATCTTTTATTCTATACCAATTTAAGGCAAATTATGAAAAATGGAAAGTATTGTATAGCCAATACCTGCCTAATTGTCATCCCATCCTTGACCAATAAAATCCAATATTAATGGGCAATTCATCATTAGATAACTTAATGAAGAGACTTGGAAAAAAACAGGCAAAAAAGGATCTTGTTTTTCTTCCAGTTTGATTCCATTAGAAATTGTTTCCTAACTAAAATTCATTTGGAGAGAAAGAATGAGAATTCACTTGACAACACTCAAAGAAGATTATTATGCTTAGCTAAGACAAAAACTAAATGGCAGACCTTATTGGAGTCATGGAGGGATGGATGGTTTTCTTTAGGCTGCAGAGTGGAACAAAAAGAAAAAGAAACAGTGCAATAAAAGGGGGGGGAACACCTTCTGAATCTAGCCTTCACTGGAAAGAGAAAAGCAGAAAAAAATGGAGAAAAGTATCAAAGAGAGTTAGTCAGTTAGCTTTGATAGGTCAGCTATTAATAAAAAAAAAAAATTCCATGTGGAATGCATGAGATGAGTGAGGACGGGGAACATTCCACTGTGATAATTGAATCCAGGCAGTGATAGCTGTCAATCAAACATTCAGTTATTTACTTAAATCTACCTAGTATCCAGGGTAGCTAGGTGATGCAGTGGATAGAATTCCAGGCCTAGTGTCAGGAAGGCCTGAGTTGACATCCAGGCTCAGACATTTATTGGCTCTATTCCTGGGAAAGTCACTTAATCTTGTTGGCCTCAGTTTCCTCATCTGTAAAATGAGCTAGAGAAGGAAATGGCAAACCACTCCAGTTTTGCCAAGAAAATCCCAAATGGGATCATAAAAATTAAGGTAGGACTGAAACTACTGAACAACAACCTGGTGCCCAGGGCAAAATACGAATGAGGAATGCTTTCTTAGCATACTCTTTATTATTTCAATTCCATAATGTATTTCTTCTTATAATAATGTTTTCTCCTACACCTCAATCTACTGGATGAAAGTCACAAGTAAAATAAAAGCATATGAAATAATGATAAATTAATATTTAAAGATACTTAAATATTTATTGGTTTATATACAAAAATATTTTGACTTAAACCAAGTTCTTTAATAATTTATGAATATATACTCCATTAAAGGTCATTGTTATAAAGATTTAAATATATCATTAGGTTTCCTGAATAAAGAAAGATTGACTTCTGAATAAATCTCAATTAAGTATTAGTGATGATTTCTATCTTTTCTATATTTTAAATGGGAAGAATGAGATAGAAAAGAATATTTACCTAGGTGATAAAGAAGAAAGAATTGGTGCAGAAGACGCAGGATCCCCCCCCCCAAAAAAGGGGGGTCAATGACACATTTTCCAATAATTATATGCAGAGTTATTTTGGGATGGGCCTGACTCAAATCAGTCTATGCTAGTTTTGGTTCAAATAGAATTAGAATAAAATGAGACAGTAGTATGTTATTCAAGAATAAATGAAAAAAAAAGATTTACTTATTCATATTTATATTCCTTCCTTTTTCCCTTCCTTTGCTCTTTTGGTATTTTTTCTTAATCTCATTTCCTTCCTTCCTTCCTCCCTTCTTCTCTTCCTTTTTTCTTCACCTCCCTTCTTTCTCTTTTCCCTCCCTCCTTTCTCCCTTCCACCCTACCTCCCTTCCTCCCTCTCTCACTCCCTTTCTTGCTTCCTTCCTTCCTGGAGGTGGAAGAAAACAAGAACATCATATTTCCTCCAATCTCTGGAATTATTTGTATTATCCACTAGCTTGATATTTTATATACACCCCCTAGGGAATTATCTAATTTCCTCATTCTAACACCCTTCCTATGTAACATCATCCAAATGGGAGAACTTTTTGCACTTAGACAAAAGGCAATAATCGGTTGAGAATCATTCCCACCTTATTAAGATTTCCAGGAACCTTAACTCTTACCTTAAGTGGTATGGCTAATGTGATTGAATTATTCAACTAAACCCACCCTTACATTTTCTGTAGTGTAAGTTTTGGGATAAAGTCATGAGTGTACAAGCCACATTATCCTTAATGAATTGTGAGTGTCTTGCAAATAGAAAACACCCAATAGATGCCTGATGAGAGAAGGGGCAACATAGAGTTCCAGGACACATGGAGACCTGATAGAGCAAGGACAAATGAAGGCCAGCCCGTTAGAAGGCAGGAAGCTGGTTGTCTGGGCAGAGTGAGACAAAGGTCTCCCCTGAGCCAGAGGTTCATCTGCTTATGACAGGAATCTTTCACTTGGAGGGCTATTTTTTTTTAGGTTTTTGTTGTTGTTAAGGGTGAAAAGTCTACAGAATGATCAGTAGGAGCAGAGAAAGAGCATAATATTATTCAGTAAATTTAACATAAGTACTAAAAGGCAAAAGTTAAAGAGAAGGGAGGAGATGGGTAGCTCAGAGGATAGAGAGCTATACCTGGAGAGATAGGAAATCCTGGGTTCAAATCTAGCCTCGTACACTTCCTAGCTGTGTGACCCTGAGAAAGTCACTTAGCCCCCATTGCCTAGCCTTTACCATGCTTCTGTCTTGGAACCAATATAAAGTATTAATTCTAAGAAGGAATGTAAGGGTTTTTTTAAAAAATTAAAGCAAAATTAATTGTCCACAGTTTCAGGCATCCACTGAGGAACTTGGAATATATTCCCTGTGGATAAGGGGGGGATGACTGTACTGTATAATAATGTAGGGAATACTTTAATATTACTGTATTTATTTGTAATAACACTTAACTGTATCAATTTTGTCAGTTAAACTTTATTATATTTTTGGACATGCAAGAATATCACATTATATATGGGGTCACCAGGTGTTTGCTTATATCTGTAATTTCAGCCATCCATAGTAGGTCTTTGGAATATATTTCCCATAGATATGGGGCCCTATTGCATGTGTATGTATACAGCATAATATAATGGGTAGGGCACTGGACTTTCAGGGATAAAGTCCTGGTTTGGTTTCAAATCCTACCTCAGTCAACTGCAATCTGTGGAAGAATGGACAGAGTTATGAATAATAAATGGCAAGGCCACCATCTTTAGACAATTAACTATGCCCTTTGGGACAGTTGTCCCTAGCAAGATGCCCTCTTAAATGTTTTTTTTTAATTTGTACTTATTACTTAGTGCAAAGTAAATGTTACTGCTTAGTCCTCTTGAGGAGGGGTATTTATCTTGCTAGTTCAGAATAGATAGCATATTGCCTCATTCACAATCACAAACATCCAATAAAATGACTCAGAGACTGATTTTTTTTCCAAGGAACAAGTCAGCCAATGGTCAGAGATCCTTCACCTCTTGGTGCAGAAAAAGGTCTCAACTTTGTACATGGCCATTCCTGAGGATGCCCCTGTTCTATAGTGAGGACACACAAAATGCATATGACACCAAGCTTTGATAGACACTTTGCTCTAGTGTCCCCTCTCTGACTTGGTACCCTCTTCTTCAGCTCAGTCTATATTTCTATATAATCAAATCAATTCATAAATGGGGCTACAGAGCCAAGAGTAGAGTGACTATATGAGCTTACTCAATTTTCTGGGGAGAGCCATGTGTAAATGAAGACAAATTGGAGAATATGGGAGAGGAACACAATCCTTTCTTTTTACCATAGCATGAAATTCTCATATGACTTTTCATCTAGGAGATGTCATTCCAGAAATGGCTCAACATAGACCCCAGATCTTACCTGAAACCAACATTAGGTCTCTCTATTTCACTTTTTATTTGAATACTACTTTTTTATTTTCATCAAATCATATACATCTAGATCTAGAAAGGACCTTCACAACAATCTAGTTCCATTCCCCTAATTTATATATGGGGAAACTAAGGACAAAAAATGTTAATCCACTACTTAATACACCAAATCTAGTTTGCAGCAAATAGGGAAGGATAAAGGAGTACCATTTGTGCTTTATTTCTGAAAACTAATAGAACGCATTACAAATTATTTACATTCTACTTCTGTTTTATAATTTCCAAGGTCAGATCCAAAAGGAAGAACATCCATTAGTTTCTATCCAACAAATTGGATTTGAATGTAATAAATGCATGGGTATGTGGTAGCTCTTAACTACTTACAGTAGATTGCTCCAATGTGGAGAAAAAAATAAGAGATCACAAGATTCATTCCACTCATTAAAATCCATATGGATCCAAAGAGCTGTTGAAGTAAAGGGCTTTTGGCACAAATGGCTCAAAATCTCTGAAGGAAAGAAGTTTGGAAATGCTGAGACAATCAAGGATTTTGCAGATTAGTCCACAAATTTTCAAGAGCCTATTATTGCCTGTGTTCACTGGGTATCCAGCCAATACAATGTAAATATGACACTTTAATAATGATAGAAGCTGTTATGTTGATTTTTTTTCCTACCATCTCTCAACATGCTGGTATCTTCCATCTGAACCCAACCTTGAAAGCTACAAAAGATCTAGAACCTGAGTTCTCCAATCAAGCCATACTGAGAAATTATTCCTGTTGGAGAACGAGAAAAGAGTCAGACTTTTAGCCAAAGGAGACTTTTCTATAATATCCACAGTATCAGAAGTCATATAAGAATAGAAGTCCTTCACTCATTTTTGATGTGAAATGTTTATTTTGTATCTTGGTTGGTTTAGTTTAAATTGGTTCAACATCATTATTTCATTGGTATGAGAAACTTCTCATGAAGAAACTTCCCAGTGCAAGGCAGACTATCTCAGATCTATAATTCACTTGTCAGTAATTTATCATCTTAGAAAGTTGCATTGCCTTTAGCAGAGGTGTCGAACAAACCCAGGTAGCCCACAATACTCCCAATTATGCCCAAACTAGATTCTAATCTAGTTCTTCTCTGGCTTTAATATTACATGTTAATTTTTTAAAGTAATGCATAAATATGTATGGTTTTATAAGTCACAGAAATCCTTGCAAACATTTTTGTGCCACTTTTTGTATTAGAGTTTGACACCACTGTTCTAGCACACCAGGAAGTTAAAACCATTTGCCCAAGGTCACAACACACTGTGTGCCAGAAGTAGGACGTTAAGTTAGATCTTCCTGACTCTGAAGCCAGTTGTCTAACCATTGTACAATATTGCCTGAGATCTTAGAGAAGACTGACTTCCAATGGTTAACCCCTCATTCAGTTTCCCTGTTGAAAGATATTAACTTGAATCATTTTTAGCAAGCTTGAGTTGTGTGGAACAGGACAAATTTCTTCAGGTATTTCTTCAGCCCATTGCTAAATTATCCCAGATCTCTGCCCTCTCAGAAGACATTGGTTCAAGTTCTTGTTCCTTATTTAGTTAGTTATCAACTTTGGCCAGCTATGCTTTCCTATGCCTGGTTAGAAATTCTTTTTATTTTATTTTAATTTTTTTTTATTTTTAAATATTTTCCCATGTTTACATGATTTATTTTTCCCTTACTTCCTTCCCCTCTCCCAGTGCTGATGAGCAATTCCACTGAGTTGTATAAATGTTATCATTTGAAGCCTATTTCCATATTATTCATTTTTGCTATCGAGCAATTTTTTAAAAGCCTAGATCCCAAGTCACATTCCCATATATACATGTGATAAGTGATGTCATATGTTTTGCTTTGCATTTCTTCTTCCATAGTTCTCTCTCTCAACGTGGATAGCATCATTTTACGTAAGTCCTTCAGGAGTGTCCTGGCTTGTTGCATTGCTACTAGTAGTAGTAGTCTCTTGGTAACCAAGGATGACAATTGTTTTTGTGCTTTTTTGTGCACAAAGACACCTGTGCATGAAGATTTAAGTGGAAAAGTAGATGCACAGAGACAGTCCCACTCTCTCGGCGTTGGAAGCCTGGGTCCAGTGGCACAAAAAGTCATTACACCTGGAGACTTCCTCAGCTGCATTGGATGGCCGTGTTGTCTTTTGTGCTCCAACACGCCCTAAGGACTCCACAGTGCCTTGCTGCGTCGCCATCTCAGCCGTTGAACCTTCTTATTGGTTTCTTCCGCCTGTTCCGCCGAAGCAGTCTTCACATGCTGGGTGAGCAAAGCCCTGGTTCACCAGGGGTCGACGACCCGATGGCTACCCTCACAAGGTTTAGCCGGCCTGTTGAAGCCGTTGCCCAGGGTGTGGCCGCTGCCGCATGCTAGCAGCTACTGGGAGCCACAAGTGAGAGCTGGGTGTCAGGTGAGGGTCAGAGGCTGGAGAGCTGCCCTAGAAGGGCACAACAAGCCCTCCATACCAAAGATGTTACTCCTCCCTGAGCACCCCATACACCCTAGCACCCCATACACCCCTTTGCTACTAGTAGCAAAGTCTATTACATTGGGTTTTCCCACAATATTTTATTTTCTGTGAACAATGTTCTTCTGGTTCTGCTCATTTCACTTTGCATCAGTTCACTGAGGTACTTGCAGTTCATATGGAAAGCCTGCAGATCATCAGTCCTTATGGCACAATAATATTCCATTACCATCATATACCACAATTTGTTTAGCCATTCCCCAATTGATGGACACCCCCTCATTTTCCAATTTTTTGCCACCACAAAGAGTACAGTTATTAATATTTTGTATAAGTATTTTTCTTTATTGTTTCTTTGGAGTACAAACCCAGCAGTGGTATGGCTGGATCAAAGGGTATCCACTCTTTTAAAATCCTTTGCATATAATTCCAAATTGCCTTCCAGAATGGCTGGATTAATTCACAACTCCACCAGCAATGCGTTAGTGTCCCGATTTGGCTACAATCCCTCCAAAATTTCTTATTCTCCTATACTGTCATATTGGTCAATCTGCTAGATGTGAGGTGGTACCTCAGCATTGTTTTGATTTTGAATTTCTCTAAGTATGAGAGATTTAGAAACGTTTTTCATGTGCTTATTGAAAGTTTTGATTTCTTTATCTGAAAACTGCCTATTAATGTCCCTTGACCATTTGCCAATTGGGAAATGGCCTGGTTTTTTGTACAATTGACTTATCTCCTTATAAATTTGAGAAATAGGACTTTTTTCAGGTTTTTTTCATAATTTTTTTTGCTAATTTGTGGCTTCCCTTATAATTTTGGTTGCATTGGATTTGTTTGTACAGAAAATTTTAAATTTAATATAATCAAAATTACTCATTTTACTTTTTGTAGTATTCTATATCTCCTGCTTGATCTTAAATTCCTTCCTTCCCCATAGATCTAATAGGTACACTATTCTATGTTCCCCTAATTTGTTTATTATTTCCCTCTTTATATTTAAGTCATTTATCCACTCCGAGTTAATCTTGGTATATGGTGTATCAGTTCTTTTAATGAATTGATTGTTACCTATTCCATCTACCTCAAAGAGATATTGGGGAAGGGAACAGCTAGGTGCCTTTGTGGACTGAGAGTCAGGTCTAGAGATGGAAGGTCCTAGGTTCAAATCTTCCCTCAGAGAGTAGTTAGAGCATTCAGCTCTAACTGACCTAACTCAAATTACCACTGTGATCTTGGGCTTTAACTCATATATTTCCCAGCTATGTGACCCCTGGGCAAGTTGCTTGACCCCCATTGCCTAGTCCTTAGCAATCTTCTTCCTCAGAACCAATATGCAATATTGATTCTAAGATGGGAGGTAAGGGTTTAAAAAGAAAGAGAAAGAGATAGTGAGAAGATAAAAAGAGGAAAGAGAAAGAATTTTGGGAAAACATAATTAAATAACATTTAAATACAAAGTATTTTAAAAGTACTAATGATATATTTGAATAATTTCCCATACTTATAAAACATGAAGAGGGAACGTTTTAATATTGGCTTCCTTATTAACTGGGTTCTCTATCTCTGACAGTCCAACTTTAAAAAGAAAAAAAAAGACAAAAGTTATTAGATTTCAAGCAAGAAGAGACTTCAAGCAGGATCTCAAGAGCATAGTTTGAGAATTGGAAACTATCTCAGAACTCACCTCTTTTACTCTTTTATTTTACATATAGGAAAACTGGGGTCCATAAGGTTTAAATGTTTTATTCAAGGTCATACTAGCAGCTAGTAAGTAGAAGAGACAGATTTTGAATCCGCTCCTTTATTTCTATCCAGGACTCTGTAATGCAGCCAGTAACATACCTTCAGAGGCTTAGAGGTAGAACCCAATGTCCTAGAAAATATGAGAAAATAAGGCCAGTAATTCCATCTGTTCACAAAAAAAAATGGAATTACAGTAGAGTTGTTCTTTGTAAAATTTTCCATGTAAAGAATTGTGAATAGCAATAGCATCAATTTCAGAGACTTGGTCCTAAAAATGACATTACTTATATTATCAATAGTATTCAATAGAATATAGACACAAACATGATAATGAATTATATCAGTAAATATCTATATTATGTTGTTTTATTATTTAAGTTTTCTGTTCCATAAATTATCATCTTAATTTTAATTGAAAAAAATGCTTATAAAAATTCTGTGAAATATTAGGTGTTAGAAGCTGATAAAAAAGTCTTCAGTGTAAAATAATTATGCATTTTGCCTCCTAAAAGCACTTTCACAGTGGCAATTTGTACCATCTAATGGAGGAAAGGAATGAGCACTTATCACATACTTATTATTTGCCAGGCACTATGCTATGGACTTCATTTTATAAAAATTGTCTCATTTGATACTTACAAAAACCCTGGGAATTAGGTGCCAACAAGTGTGGCTCCAATGGCAGTTGCCAGTTGCAACAGCTACCTTTATGGTCATGAAGAAGTTCAGATCACACATCCAGGAGAAAGAATGAGAAAGAACCAATCAGCCTGGATACAAACATCCAGATCTCATGCCCCACATTCTATTGTATTCAGGGCATTGCGGCTTCCTGATGTCTCATTAATTCTTTTTCCTTCTGAAGGACCTTCCAGAGTCCTTGCATCTTAGCAATCCTGCCTGGGCATTGGACTGCCCTTGTGACACTAAGTACTAAACAATGCACTTAGACCTTGAACCAAGTAGAGGATCATAGAACTATGACAAGAGTCAACTGGCATAGTCTATAAAGTGTTGGTCTGAAAACCAGGAAGACCTGGGTTCAAGGTGTGCCCCTGACCAATATCGTGGCCCTAGGTGTATGTTAACCTATCAATGCTCTAAATGCTTAATTGCATAGAAGGTCCTGATGTGCTTTGTTAGAAGACTATTCTCCTGGAATCTCCCTCAATTAAAGAAATCAGAGCCTGGGTTCAAATCTGGCCTCAGACACTTCCCAGCTGTGTGACCCTGGGCAAGTCACTTGACCCCCATTGCCTAGCCCTTACCGCTCTTCTGCCTTGGAGCCAATACACAGTATTGACTCCAAGACGGAAGGTAAGGGTTTAAAAAAAAAAAAAGAAATCAGAAGTCCACATGCTATTCCATTATATCCTAGATCTGGTAGGGCCTTTACTAGACATTGACCCCAACCATTATGATAATAGCCTGGCACTATTTTTTTAAACTCTTACCTTCCATCTTAGAATCAATACTGTATATTGGTTCTAAGGAAGAAGAGTGGTAAGAGCTACATAATGAGGATTAAGTGAATTGCCTAGGTCACACAGATAGGAAGTGTCTGCGGTCACATTTGAACCCAGGATCTCCAGTCTCTGGGAGTGGCTCTCAATCCTGAGCTACCCAGATGCTCCCTACCTGACACTATTTTGAGCATTCTTTATCTCTGGGGCAATTAGCACAGGGTCTGGCTCATAAGTAAGTACTTAATAAAGGCTCATTGATTGATTTATGTATTATTCATGGATCCAGCACTGCTAACTTTCCAGATGAGGAAACTGAGGTCCAGGTTAGTGGAGTACCTTACCCAAGGCCATGCAGACATGGCATTGAACCCTCTGACTCTCAATCCACTGTTCTGTCATCCATCCTACAATGCCTACACCTTCCTTCAAAAATGGCTGAAAAATGAATTCAGTATCTCAGGAAGAAAGGAATTCCAACTGTCTGGGTGATAAAAACAAGCAACAAACAGCACTGTTGGACTAGGAGATCAAGTCCAAACTGCCTTTATTGTTGTTGTTGTGTTCTTTTTTTGACCTTGTACCACAAAGTCTCTTGGCATTTCCTCTGCAAAACAAGTGCCATCATAAACACACCCGGAGATTTAGTGCACGTGCAGAGCCTAAGATATATTCCTCATATCCTGGGGCGGAGAAATGTTCCCTCTCAGTAAGGGCCCAGCATGATTAATAGAAAAGCAGGGGGAAGCCTGCCTCTGCAGTAACTCTGAAGGTGCATTCAGGAGGAGCCTTGTTAGAAAGATGCTTGGTATCCCCGTAGATAGTGAGCAGCCATTCTCAGGGGAGTCGTCTGCCTGAGGGATGGAGGCATCTCTAAGATGGAATTATGAAACTGCAGCAATATTAGCATCCTCTGCAGCAGAAAGGCAGTCCCCTCTGAGCTATGCTCTCTTGGTCCAGGGACAAGATTTCACACAAGGAGGGGAGAGAAGATGAATTCTAATCTGAATCTATTTCCATTCTTAGCCTCATTTGTTTCTTTTTTTCTTTGGTGGATTTGTTCTAAGTTGCTTTATGGGAATCAGTCCCAAATGCAGTTTCAGAAAGATGCTTATTGATGCCTCCTTGAAGAGCCAGAAAACAGGTTTCACATCTGCTGGCATCAGCTAAATATGCCAGGGGAGAGGGGGGGAAGAAGGAGGGGTGTTAAAGTGTTTGAAGAAAATCTTCAGAAACTTCGGGTCCAGAAAAGAGAGAGAGGATAAAGAGAATACCACTGTCCTCAAAGAATCAGAGACTGAAAAAATCACCATCATCTACTGAAAATGGCTCTGTCTGTAGAATATGACAAAGCAATTAAGCTGTATTCTGAGAATGGTCAATTAATAAATATTAAATATCTACTATATGCCAAGGTCAAATTTGAGTTCAGGCATTTACTAGTTCTATGACCCTGGACAAGTCATTTGACATCTATGTCTCAATATCCTCAAATGCATTGAAATAATAGCAGTACTGTATTAGCGAGGGGGACTTTGAAAAGGAGGAACTCAAAGTACAGCTAATTGGGGAAATCAATATACATTGACACATCCTTCTTTCCTCCCTTTACCCCCCAAGTTGAGCTGTTATCAATGGAGTTAGTCAGTCTAGACTAAAGGGTAAGTCAGATTTTCTTTTAGCCTCCTTGTAAGGATGGATTTTTTGAAGCTCCCCTCCTAACACATAGACTGATTCAAGATCTATTATAAATCAAGATATCTAATTTATTTGGGTATAAAGGATTGAAAGGATAATGGAAAAGGACAGTGAGAAGAGGAGATCCCTAGATATCTTTCCTATAAAGCTCTTGAGGGATTGACCTAGGTAATTTTCCTCAGAAATGGACTCTGGGTTCCCCTAAAGAAAAAGAGAGACTTTATCATAAAGATTGGCTCTAGTTGAGAATTGAGATCTTCTTCTGTTCAAGCAAAGGATTGAGAGATTTTGGATATTCCCAGACAAGTAATTCCCCCTCCCAGCTCCAAAGCATCCAAGATAAGAAGAACCTTGGTTTTTCTCCTCCAACTGCTTTTGAGCCTTGGCTGGAATTCCATCCCATCCCCCAGGTCTTGTGGGGTTCCATTTGCTCCTCTTCTGAGCATTTCTTCCAAATTCAAATTTTATTTGCTTCTAGATCATTCCCTTGTACACAGTACCTACTTTGCAAAGTTGTTGTGAAGATCAAATAAGACAATATTTATAAAATATCTGGCACTTAGTAAATGATCTTTAATAAATGCTTGTTTCCTTCCCCTGGGGACTTTATGTTGTATAATTTACATGTCCAAAAAATGTCTTTAGAATAGTGGAATCAACAGGAATCTATCATAAATTTTACCTTCTGATCTATTTGGAATAATAATAGTGAAAGTCTATTCTTTAAATGAGATAGTAATGACATCTTTAATTTTTAATTAAAGAAAATCTGACAATGAGAAACTTGGATCAAATTGTCCATAAGCAAAATTGTGAACAAAGCTTCCTTCTGTCCAGAATATTATTCATCCATTTTATACAAAGCACTTTTAGCACAATGAGGAAGGCAGCACAATTGAGCTATGAGATCAGGAGGTCAGTAGTGACAGTAAACAGGCTAATAATTACAACATCAAACCTCTCGACTACTCCTTATGTAACTTATTAAAACAGTGAGAAAGCTCAGACTTCTCAGCTCGTTTCCCCTAATGATATATTATGAGTATAGAAAGGAGCATGTTGACAGGAGGGAAAATGAAAGACCCAACTTGTGACCTCAGTGAAACTTTGGGCATCCTGCTGTCCTGGGCTGTCCTGATTCAGGCCACCACTCTGTCAGTTTAAGTTAGACATTAAAACAAAATGAGATACTAGTAGATCTTTCAACAATTAAATAAAGAAAGAAGTTTACTCATCCATAGCAGACTAAGGACATTTGAAAAAGATCGGCTTTGAAGATGCCTCAAGTTGACTCAGCCAAGTAAAGATCACTCGTCAAAGGTCACCAGTCAAGTGTAAAAAAATGTTCTTTCCACCTCTGTGGGCTATTTTGTACATAGACAATAAGGAGATTAGACAGGCAGGTGTCACAACGGCTGGCCAGGAGTTAAGAAGGCAAGTTCAAATCTCGTCTTAGATATTTAGTAGTTGTGTGACTCTGGGCATGTCACTTAACCCTGTTTACCTCAATTTCCTCATCTGTTAATTGAGTTGAAGAAGAAAATGAAAAACTACTCCAGTATCTTTGCTAAGAAAATCCAAAATGTGTGTCAAGTCACACACAATTGAAATGACTCAACAACAATGAAGAAGATACATCAACAGTTTTAGTCTATAGTCAAATAATTATTCAGGAAGTCTTAGTGCCTCTTAAGGAAAAAACAGTCTAACTTTCATAAGAGAAGAGGCTAGGATAACTGCTTATTCAACATTTGCTTATATACATTGGTCTTCTTTGCATGCTTATGTTTGTGTTTCCCTGAGTTGAGTCTTCCAGGAAAAATTTTCATGACTTGAACTATACAATAAAATACTTAAAAACTCAGGTTTATCTAAACAATCATCCTAGTGCAAATATCAATAATATGGAAATAGGTCTTGATCAATGACACATGTAAAACCCAGTAGAACTGCATGTCGGCTATGGGAGGGGGTTGGGGTAGGGGAGGGAAAGAACATGAATCATGTAACCTTGGAAAAATATTCTAAATTAATTAACTAAAGAAAATTTTCCAAATTAAAAGAAAAAAACTTATGTCTAGAACACACCAAAAGGTTGGACAGTAATGACAGTATTATTAGGTCAGTAATAGCCAGGTTCCTTAACAAGACCCTCTAAGCCCTTTTTTTCTCTTAGGCATGTTGCATTCATGAATCATTGAGCCCCAAAAAGTGGTAGTCATGATCATCCACACCTGAGATGGGGCTATGATGTGATATGCCAAATGGGATGGAATTGTCCAGAGTACACTGACTGTGGGGTTTGGAAAAAATAGGACCATTGTCATTCTCTTCATCATCTCTACTAAGCCCATATTAGTCTTATTCCTAAGGTGATTTTCATAACAACCAGGAGAATTAGCCCAGTTCCACTCCCCTTTTGGTCAGTTTGCACAGTATAGTCCCCAGGATTATTTGAAGAGGTTTCAAGCTTATTACCCAGGAATATAATAGAAGCTTAAGTATTTCAGAACATAATTCAGATAAGACTTCAGCCTGAAATTCCCTAAGTGGTAGCAGGGAAAGAAAGGCAGCTCAAAAGATAGACTATCCAAGGTTGTCTTAATCTATCTGATTGGGTTTAGCTGGTTGACTTCTAGATCTCGGGAACTGTAGATACCTGCAGGCTTGGAACTTTTCAGAGCTGAGGTCCTAACAGCTGGGACCACAATTTATTCCAACATACAGCATAGTTGAAAACCAGAAAACACCAGCTAAAATAAGCAGTTCAACAGATTCCCAATAAAGTATGAATATACCCAGAAAAAATATACATGATGGGAATGGCAGAGGCTACTAAGGTCTCACCTGAAGTGCTATAAAGAGGATTGATCATTACTATTGCTATTATTATTATGGGATAATCAAGGAAGATTTCATGGAAGAGGTAGAATTTAAACAATTTTGTTTCATTTAACATTATTATTAAATAAATTAATAAAATATTGATGGATGGGTAAGATTTTGATAGGTAAGTATTAAAAATGAAAGGGTGCTTTGACAGAAAATGGCGTAAGTTAAGGCAACATTCAATAGGAAGAAATACAACAGGAAAATATGTTGTGTCAAGCTTGTGGAGGGCCTTAGGTGTCAAACTAAAGCATATGGACTTTATTTGGTATATAGAGTAGAACTAATGATGAAAATAGTTTAAAGACTCACACTGTCTACATTTAGAGAACATACCATAGAGGATAAAAGGCTGATCTTTGGGTCATAAAGTCTTGGGTTCAAGCTCTGCCTCTGACACATACTGGCTCTTTGACCAAAGGTAAGTCAATTAACCTTGCAGAACATCAGGCAATGCTAGTCTAAAGCCATAAGCTACAGATGAATTCTGACATGCATAAGAGAGGAGAATCTCAGCACAGGGAGCCCTCTAGTCTGATTTAATCACAAGCCTGGATTTTTAAAAAGAAATCTTCCTTGCACCTTTGACATTCATCATATAAAATAATGCTTATATTTTTAGTTTCCTTTTTAAAGATTTTTGTATTTATCTCCTGACTTGGGTTGTACTTTTCTTGACAATGGAGCTGTGGCTCATTTCTGAATTTTTCCTATATATAGTATTTAGCCAAGTGGTAGACACACAGAATGTGCGTAATAAATATCTGACTGGTTGACTAATCAAGATGGAAAAAAAAATCTACTAACTCTTATTAAACACTAATTATTTTTATTCATTAATTTGGAAAACTACCATTTGAAATATAGATAAATTCCTCCAAGAAGGTAAAAGATACAAATAGAAGTTATAGATTGATTATGTTCAGCAAGGAGTTAACATTTCATGAACCCCTAGTCCCACACATCTAAATGAACAGCATCAGTAGAAGTTTCTTCTCACATGTACAATGAGTGCCAACAACTTCATCAGTAATAATAGCTTCATTCAGGACATAGGGAACTCACAATAATTCATTTTTCAACAGCCTAAAAGTCAAAGGGTGCTCAAGGGATTTGAGGATACATTTGCCAAACTGACATAATTATCAAGCATTCTGGAAGCACAAATGGATGGATAGTCTGATTTATTTTATATAAATAGACTTAAAATCTGCTTCATCAAGGCACAGTGGGCAGATTGAAATAGACTTATAGAAGGCAAAACATTTTTTGTACAAGAATGAATTTTCAAGTCCTAGAAGATAGATAGACAGCTACACTTACCTAAAAGTACACTTGAAACCCATAGAATCTTTTTGTTTAGAGGCATTGATCATCTATCATCTATCTATCAAATGGTTTTTCATTTACTGCAATTTCTCTCCATCTTTAATTCTTCATCTATCATCAATCTGTCATCTAATTCTATCCATCTTTCATCTATCTATCTGTCAGTCTGTCTGTCTATCTATCTACCTCCATCATGAAACCACTTCAGACCTGTTTTCCTTCTTCATTGTTATTTGAGCTCTACAAAATGAAAGGAAATCAGCAAGTAGCATTTAAAAAAAATAGTATTCCACTTCAGTTGTGACAAAGATGAATGAAGATATCAAGAAAGACTTCATGAAAGAATTGCCATTTAAGCAGGGAATTGATTCATGGATAGAATTTTGATAGGTAGATATATAAAAGGAAAAGGCATTTTAACAGAGAATGACAAAAGTTAAAGGCAGCATTATGTAGGAAGAGATAAAACAAGAAAGGTAGGTTGAGTCAAACTTATGGCAGTCCTTAGATTACAATCTATGCAGAAACTATCCAGAATATTACCCTGAACAAATGAAATATTTAAAGAATGAATTAGAGTTTTGCTTCATGAAGAATTCATAGAAAGTGAGTCAACGAGGGTCTGGATGGTATAATTAGATGAACACTGAATTTTGAATTAGAGATAAGTTCAAAGGAAATGTTATGGTGTCTTTTGTAGATGACCTTAAACAAGATACTTAACTTCCTCTAGCCTCAGTTTCCTCATCTGAAAAATGGAAGGAATTGAACTAAATGGTCTTTTGGGTCTCTTTCAGCTCTCTACCTATGATCATATGTTTCCAGTACTACTTCTTTCAGCATTATTTTTCTGACAATGAGCATGAATATTAACCTCTTGCAACCTTAGTTTCTCCATTAGGCAATTAGATGTTACAACGAAGAGTGTTGAACCTGCATCCAGTCTATTCTTGACTTGAAATTTGACCTCAGACACTTAGTAGCTGTGTGACTCTGGCTAAGCAGCTCACTTAAACCTCTCTACCTTGGCTTCCTCATAAAAAATGAAGATAATAATAACACTTATCTCCCATGAAGTTGCAAGGATAAAATAATGTATTATTTTCAAAATTCTTTGTAAACTAAAGTTTCTATACAATGTTGGTGATGGAATACTATCGTGCTCAAAGGAATAATGAACTGGAGGAATTCCATATGAACTGGAAAGACCTCCAGGAACTGATGCAGAGTGAGAGGAGCAGAACCAGGAGAATGCTGTACACAGAGACTGATACACTGTGGTGCAATTGAATGCAATGGACTTCTCTACTAGGAGCAGTGCAATGATCCAGGACAATTCTAAGGGATTTATGAGAAAGGACACTATCCACATCCAGAGAAAGAACTGTGAGAGCAGAAACACAGAAGAAAAACAACTGCTTGATCACATGGGTCGATGGGAATGTGATTGGGGATGCAGACTCTAAATGATCACCCCAGTGCAAATATTAATAATATGGAAATAAGTCTTGCTCAGTGACACATGTAACACCCAGTGGAATTGTGCCTCAGCTAAGGGAGGGGGTGGGAGGAAGGGAGGGAAAGAACATGAATCTTGTAAGCATGGAAAAATATTCTAAATTAATTAATCAAAAATTTCCATAAATCTAAAAAAATAAAGTTTCTATACATAAAAGTACTATATAAAGTATATATATATATATAAATACATATAAAAGGGTTTCAATTATAATGAATCATGAAAATATTAAAGATGTATTCAAAAGGTGACTCTAATGAGCAAAGTGCTCATGGACCAGACTTATGAATATCTTTCTAATATTTCACATCATTGATTGTTGAGTCCTTAAATTTGGATGGGATTAAATTTTGTTTATCTTAAAAGCCAAACCTCTGTTGTTATTTCTTGTATGTAAACTCACAGGTAGGTTTTAGGGTCCTTTGGAATGTCAAAGATCCACACCTACATTCCTAAGATAAAACTGGCACCAGCTTTCCAGAAAGAAGAGTCCTGGTTAGATGCCTGGTGACCTATTGTGTTATCATCCATCCTTTTGGTTTTGTCGTTACCTGTTAAAACTTTTGATGTACCAAACGGGTGATGGACACCCTGCCATCATAGTACTTGTGCAACTATCCTTAATAAACAGATCAGCTCCCTCATTCAGGGTTGGAAACTCTCTCCCTGACCATTGGAGGAGGAGGGACTGACAAGCTGAATGTGAAGCTGATGACTCCTGTGTCACTGTATCTATTTTCTCTCTTTATGTCCTCCCTACCTTAATCTTTAACCCTTTCACCCACATTCCTCCAGTTCCTGGTTTCCCTTTCCGGATGCTCAAACCCAAGCAAGAATATGTTGTAACTGCAGTTTGGCTACAATGTATTAAAAAGTACAATGAAAATGCTAGCTATGTTGTTGTTATTGGCAATAGTAGCAGTAGTAAGACAGGGATAATAATATCTACCCTGCCTCCCTCATAGGGTTGCTATGGTGATCTAAAGAGATAATGTAGAAGAAAGTTCTTTGAAAAATTGTAAAGTACTATACACGTATCAGTTAATACTGAGTTTGGGTGTTTTCCTTTTGTTTTCATGGTAGTCACAAGTTGACCTCTAAGAGAACAGCTTATCTTATTTAATAAGAAAAATAATACTTTGATATTTCACAGTCCCCTGGTCAAAACTGACGTGTAGCAAGAAGAGCTCCTGCATTATAAAAGATGCCTACTTTCATCTTCTGTCCAGCTTAACAGAAGATTTACACCTGGAAAGATCTGTCTGGTCAGAGTAGAATGAAGGTAAAATGTGAAAAGACTATTTAACAGATCTGGAACATGCTTTATGTTTTAATAGTGTTAAGTCTGAAAGACCTAAGAGAATAGAAGAACAATTTATCATATAAAATAAATGTTCATATATAATATTTAGTAATATGTAATGCTAAATTACTCTATCTTGTTTTAAGTAAATGAATATTTGTGAGTCTTGGTGTTTAGCTTTCTCTTATGGGCAGGAAATAAATAGCTATACCATACCTGATTTACATTGTCTATTAATTACCTTTCCTACTCACCTTTTTTTTATTTTTGGAAAATGATCAACATAAATGAAATCTAAACTTTAAAGTATTTTCTCTAGGATTTTGTGGTATAGAAATAGTGTGAGGGGAAAAAAAATCTGACTCTTCTTTGAGGTAGATGGACTTTCCCCATATTGACTACTGTGTGTGGTTCAAAAGTAAGAGGGGCTTTTTAATAGAGAGGGAATGAGCAAGTTCTCTTAGTCTAACCAGGGCACTTAGCTGTAGTTATAATATTACAAGAGTGAGCCCAAACTCTCAATAGGCTTTGTTGGATATATATGCAAATTAAAGACAAGAAATATAGTTAGGAAGGATGGAAGGAAGGAAGGATGGAAGGAAGGAAGAAAGGAAGGAAGGAAAGAAGGAGGGAAGGAAGGGAGGGAGGGAGGAAAGGAGGAAGAGAGGGAGGGAGGGAAGAAGGGAGGGAGGGAAGGAGCAAGGGAGGAAGGAAGGAAGGAAGGAAGGAAGGAAGGAAGGAAGGAAGGAAGGAAGGAAGGAAGGAAGGAAGGAAGGAACAAAGTTCTCACTCCTCTACATGAGATAAGAAGAAAATTTATAATTTTTTTTTAAATTGAGGTATTCCATAGCCTTATAATTTATTGGGAAGATAATGTTTAGAAATGTGCCTGATTGGATATAGTATAGTATTTTGGTAAAAGATAGTAAAGCATGGTCACCTTAGTTTTAATTCTTCAACAGAGAGACCCAAGTTCAGGTTCCTGAAAAATGAACATATTGAACCATTAGCATGTGAGCTGAAAGGGACCCTGCTCTTTGTCTAGAGAAATGTTCACTAGAAGCAATGGATCTCCTATTTGTGTGGCTCTATTCTGAAAGGAATAAAAAAGCTATTCCTCAGAGAAAGAAAGCCAGGAAGGTTTTGTCCCTAGAATTAAAATCCTTCAGAAACCACAATTTATAATTACTCTCCTCAAGGGTTGCCCATCTCCTCCCCAAGAAATTTCTTCTCTTAGATGGGTCCTAACCCCTCAGAGCACTGGGGGAAAGACCACTACACTTAGTTTTATCAACCAAAGGACACTTCTCCTAGGCTTTTAAAGGTCCCTATCCTAATGACTTCAGGAGCTGAATCCTTCCTGGGTTCGTCAGAGAGTAGGGATCAAGACATAGTTTAAGAATTGCTAGAGAAAAAGATTCATGAGTTAGTCTGATAAAGGTCAATCAGATAGATCCAAAGGCTTCAACCAAAAAAGTATCTTTAAAATGCTTTCTTAATATAGCAAAAAGGGGGAGAAAGGAGGAAGTGGGGCTTTAGTCTACACCCTAAAAGATGTACATGGATCTTGGGGGGACTCAAGTCCATGACATTTGAGGATTGACTGGGGGAACCAAGAATGTTTGGGGAAAAGAAGACTCTGAGTACCACAACAGCAAGAACTTGAAGAACTATTACATGGAGAGTGGATTGCATTTATCCTGTTTGGCCCCAGAAGGAAAAACTAAGAGCAACAGGAAGAAAGTTCAGGGAAAAATGTAAACCTAATGTCAGAACAATTCAAAAGTTAAAGGGGGTTCCTCAAAAAGTGGTAGATCCTCTCTCCTCTTCAAGCAAAGGCTGAAGAATAACCAAGAGAATGTGTTAGAATAGGAATTCTTGGCACGCACAGGCTACTGAAATCCCTTCCAATTTTTGTATTCTTTGATTCTGAATAACTGTAGGAGAGTATACCCCCTGGCTTATAGGAGAACCATTTTATGGCTATATATCTTACTATGTTAATTTATTTAACAGCCTTTGCATTAAACTAATTTTGTCACCTAGCTGGCCAATAAATGGAAAAGGAAATGGCAAATCCCTCTAGCATCTTTGCCAAGAAAATCCCAAATGGGATTACAAAAGAGTCTTAAACACTGAAAAACAACTGAATTAACAACTGGCCAATAAAAGCAAAGAAATCAGTGGAGCTCCTGAGCTGTGTGCTGAAGTGAATTCAGACTCCTGAGTGGCTGAGATCTGAGGTAACTTTACTTTGGGGTCTAATGGGGCAAGCTGGGGGTTCCCCCAAGTACTACATTTGTTTTTAAAACTTGTAATAAATGGCAAAGAATGAAGCATTGGAAGGTTGACAATTTTGAAGAAAAATAAAACACAAATTTTAATGTATTTAAAATTGTGAAATATTGCTGGGTTTTTGTTATTCTTTGCCCAAGATCTTTACAAGTATTTCTTTTCTGTGCATCCAAATAAAATGAGCTTTTTATACAACCTGAAGCCCCATTGTTCCATGTATTCCCTTTTTCTACATTACTGATTTGTGTTCTGAGTCAGGCATACAAAATTAGATAGAACAACTCAGCTGTGCCTGTCTTACTCAGGCCTAACTTATTAATGCCTGGAACTGGCCATGTCAGCTCAATTGCTAATGGGCCGACTGCCCTTGAAATAGTGCACGTCATTTCTGTTGCTCTTGGGACAAGGATAGGAGCCGCCTGTCAAAAATTGGATCCAAGAGATAGCAAATGGCTTCTTAGCCTTATGCCATAAAATTCACAACCACATTCATGGAACACGGTGGGTTGCTGACAATTTTAAAGATATGGCTTTATAAACTGACCCCAAAAGAGTTAAGAAAAACACTGTTCAGAAATAGAAGCTGTCAAAGACAGATTGTGGGTGTCAAGACAACGTAGTTAGTATTACCTTCGTTGCACAATTAATCTTTTTAGAAATCTAATGGATTCCACCTCACCACTACATGATTGCTGCGGGGGAACATCCTTGAAAAGACTATATAATGGTATATTTTCCTTTTTGTGGAAAGCTAACAAAACATTTCAATGTTCCTGGTTTCCAAAGTGTTAAATGTTGGTACTGTCTTTGCAACCTGACAGTATTCATTTCTCTGCAACCCCAAGAAATCATTTTCTCTTGGCTGCTGAGGGACCCTGAATGACATGCATTTTTGCCAAAGCCATAATTCTTCAAACTAGGCAATGCTTCCTACTCCGTTTTTGCAGATGCATTTTCTAAAACTTATATGATTATAATAATACAAGACAATCTCCTCTGAACCAAAATGACACCTGTGAGGCACATAAACAGCATTCGTCACTGTCTTTAATCCTTTTTCTGGACATTTTCATTGGAGTCTTTCATTCAACTAAAGAATTTAAATTTGGCCAGGTATGGAAATTCTAACAACAGTGATAAATATTAACATTTTTTCTCTTTAAATGTTAACAACAAGAACATTAGGAGCATTGGCTGTTTTTAGCAACACTGTATGGAAGATCTTATGGCTTCCTTCACAAAAGTAGCACACACAGATAACAACAAAGTCTCAAAGGAACCAATGTCCACAGGAAGGAAGGAAATCCATGAATTCTCTTTCTTTTGTACTTTTCATCTTAAGGCTAATTATATGGTTTTTTTAAAAAATACCTTCTACCTTGGTAAGAGCTGAATTCAACTGGCTATTCCCCATGCCTGGAATTTTCCACCTCTTAGCTTCCTTGGTGTCCTCCAAATCTCAATAATAATAATAATAATAATAATAACCCACTTTCTCTACAAAGCTTTTCTCTGGCCTCTTTAATGTTAGTCCTTCTTCTCCCCAGTCTCCAATTTTTCCTGTATAGATCTTGTTTGTACGTCCTTGTTTGCATGTTGTCTCCCAATAGATTGTGAATTTGTGCCCCTAGAGCTTGGTACAGATCCTGACTCAGAGTAGGAAGCAGGGATGCTTAACCTTTTTGTATGTCATGGACTCCTGTCATCTGTTAAAACCAATGGGTTGCTTCTCAGAATAATCCATACATGTTCTTATCTCCACTGAGGCAAATATGATTCTAGAGAAATTTTTCGAGAGAGACCCATGAAGAAAGAACCTGCAGGCATGTAAGGGTAGCTAGCTCCTCAATAAGTCTCTTCCTTTCAGCTTGCATTCCTAGATACTTCAGAGACAAGACTTCCCAAGAGGTGAAACAGAGCCTTCTCTCCAAGTCTGAGCTGAGATCCTAGCTCATTCTCAGCTGAAGAACTCATTCACTGTTGGAGAAATTCTTTGGTACATTTTAATCTATTTCATTTCTGGAGTTTTGCTATTTTGCTTGAATAAATGACTGTACTCACCATTTTAATTTGTGATAGATGGTCTTTTGTGTAACAAGTATTTCATTGTTATTCTATTAGCAGGAAACCACTGCAGATTTTTAGCAAGAAAATGATATGGTAATTAGCTTGTTGTTTTTTTTTAAACCCTTACCTTCCATCTTGGAATTACTACTGTGTATTGGTTACAAGGCAGAAGAGTGGTAAGAGTGGTAAAGGCTAGGCAATGGGGGTC